>NW_006921687.1:8594780-8596905 GCF_000298275.1 Orycteropus afer afer | reverse complement strand
TTGAACCACCAGCCTTCTGGTTAGCAGTCAAATGCTTTAGCCATTATGCTACCAGAGCTCCAGTACCACTCAGCAATAAAAAGCAATGAAATACTGACAAACACAACAACAGGAGTGTGTTATTCTCAGAAAAAGAAACTAGACTCAAAAGAGGAGACATTTTGTTATTCAGTACGTATAATTTGAGAAACAGCAAATCTAGTCCATAGTGATTAAAAACTAGATTGGTGGTTGCCTTGGGTAAGGGAGTGGGAAGTAGGGATGGACTGGAAAGCACAAGGAACCTTTTGGAGTGATGCCCCAAAACATAATGCCCTCAGAAACATTTTGGAAGGTGATTTTTAAAAGTAATAACTTTATAAGTAAAAGAATATGTATTTTTCTTCTCAGTAGAAAACTAGAAATACTAATCTCTTTATGATGAAGACAATCTTCAGAAAACTTAATCAGTATGAATGAATAAGCATTTAAAAATAAAATTCAAACTTCCTGAACATTAAATGAAACAGTGTCATGCTTTTTATCTTGATTATAGTGGTAATTATATTTGGTAATGTCGTGGATTGAGCTGTATCCCCCTAAAATTTGTGTCAACTTGGTTGGGCCATGATTCCCAGTGGTTAAGTAGTTATGTAGTGAGGTAACATGGCAGATGTGTAAAGATATCCTATAATGTGATCTGATGTGATAGGCCAAACAGGTATAACAGGATTAAGATTAAGGGTGGGTTGCAATAGCATTAATCCTATCACAGCCCTGATTCAATGTAAGGGGAGCTTCCCTGCAATGTGGCCTGCAGCACATTTTATCTTACAAGAAATAAAAGGAGAGAACAGCAAGTTGAGAGAGGGAGAAAGAACTATAACCACCAAGAAAGAGGAGCCAGGAGTGGAGAGCATCCTTTGGACCCAGGGTCCCTGCACTGGGATCATCCTAGGAACAAGAGACACAGAGAGAGAAAGTCTTCACCTAGAAGTAGTACTCTGAACTCGGATTTCTGGCCTCCTAAACTCTAAGAGAACAAACTTCTGTTTCTTAAGGCCATTCACTTGTGGTATTTCTGTTATAGCAGCACGAGAGAACTAAGACAGGTAGTGTACAGTTGTCTTTGAACTATTAAAATATATGCATTTTATACTATGTATATCTCAATAAATTTAGTTTAAAAAAGAATTCATTATTTGGTGGAACCATGTGAAAAATCACAGGCATTTAGCCTATTTTGTCCTAAAAAAATGTCAGTTTTACAGATGATTCAATTTAGTAATTCTTGAGTGAATAAAGATATTACCTACAATTAACTCAATTGAATTTTTAAAGCAGTCCTTTACAAACACCTTAACTAATATTTGAATCATAATCAGTAAAAATTTTAAAAATGAAAAATATATGCAATTCTTCCCCTGTAGGAATCATTGCTATATTGCAACTATTACTGATGGCCAATTAGAATTGGTAAAAGAAAGAAATAGCACTGTACCATTTTAATGGTAAGTTTTAGGATCTCTTATACCTAGCTACTCCTACTTCCCATAGATTTCACTCAGCCAACATAATGCCCTTAGAAACATTTTGGAACATGATTTTTAAAAGTAATAACTTTATAAGTAAAATAACATATATTTCTCTTTTCAGTGGAAAACTAGAAATACTAATCTCTTCAGGATGAAGACAATCTTCAGAAAACTTAAACAATATGAATAAGCATTTAAAAATCAAATCCAAAATCCCTGGACATTAAATGAAACAATGTCATGTGCCTAATTCAGAAATCTTTCTAAAAACACAAAAACAAAATACATATTTTCAGACACAATTACAACAATGTTGTTGTTGTCATGTGCCGTTGAGTAGGATCCAACTCATGGTGAACCCTCCTTGGATTTCCGAGGCAGTATTGTTGTTGTTGTTGTTAAGTGCCATCGAGTCGTTTCCAACTCATAGCGACCCCATGCACAGCAAGATGAAACACTGCCCAATCCCGCGCCAGCCCCACAATCCCTGCTATACTAAAGTCCATCATCACAGCCACCGTGTCAATCCATCTTGTTGAAGGCCTCCCCCTCTTTCGTCGACCCTCCACCCTACCAAGTATGACATCCTTCTCCAGGGAATGGTCCCTTCT
>NW_006921687.1:8571001-8590887 GCF_000298275.1 Orycteropus afer afer | reverse complement strand
AAAATCAAAATTAAGTAAGTGTTCTGTATTTGTATTTGCTGAATCTGGGAATCCTATTTTTTAGGCTTATAATAATTAATATAATTCAATGAAATAATAGTTCACGATCCAATAGGTATTTGTAAAATATGCTTGGTATCTTCAAAAATTAAAAGGAGATTGGACTAGTTAGGAGGGTAGTTTTTATCCTGCAGTTAAATTGGCAATATTGTTTTCTGGATAACTAATGTTACTCGAATGTAGTATAGATAACGAATAAATAAGTAATAAAACTCATTTGTACATGGAGAAATATCCAACACTCCATTACTTTAGTCAAGACTCCAAAGATTCTGGATTGTATACAATACAACTTCCAGAGGGGAAAGAATGGCTTCTCTGAGAAAGGTTGACAGGAACTACATTTTAATTTCCTTTGGAAAATTCCCCATGCCTTTGGCTGATACTATCCTGTGCATGCACACATACACAAACACACTTACTATTTCTATTACAATAGGATTCTATGTTATTTTTATCTATAAGAAGAAATCAGAAGGTAATATCCAGATGTGAAGATTTGGTGTTTACTTGGACCCTGTCATTAACAGTTCCAATTTGTTGAGTGGTTTCCATGTTTCCCAGAGGTCCTCACCCCATAAAAACTGATGGATGGGCTGACAGCTGTCCAAGTTTTGGTTGGTGTAATTTGAGTCTAGTGCCTGGAACCAATAAAACAGCAATTTTCTGAGAGATTTACCTGCAGGAAAACTCAGGAACATAAAAGCCTTTTCTAGCCATAAGGCTCTTCTTTTCTCTTAGTCGTGTGTGTGTGTGTGTGTGTGTGTGTGGGGTGGTTTGGAAGGACTGTATCCTGTCAGGTTAATTGAGGGTGACATTAAATGTAATCCCAGCAGCAGCCCCTGTAATGGCTCTAAGGGAATGACCAACAGCTGGAAAGACCACTGGCTGGGGTCCAGTCTGGCCAGACTTCATGTCAGGAGCAACAGAAGCTAGGGGTGCAGGGGTTAGGAAATGTCTGTCAGCTCTATTCTCTTGAATGCTACACTGATGCACCCAGTCATAATTTGACAAACAATGACTCCAGTAGTGGCTATGAACCAAATGAGAGCTTCTCCCTGTTAAGTCCATCAGACCTGGGCAGAAGGTCTGGAATTCACATTGGGTATTGTCTTAGTTATCTAGTGCTACTATAACAAAAATATCACAAGTGTATGCCTTTAACAAACAGAAATTTATTTTTTCACAGTTTGGGAGGCTAGAAGTCTGAATTCAGGGCACTGGCTCTGGGGGAAGGTCTTTGTCTCCTTTAAGCATCTGTGGGTCCAGGGTTCCTTAGTGATCTCCATGTGTCATGGCATTAATTTTCCCCTGGGTCTAGTTGGTTCTCAGTGCATGGATCCCAGGTCCTAAGGATGTATTTTCCTACCAGTTCTTCCTTCTTTATAGTGGTGAAGTCTTTCCTTCTCTACTCACTTCTCTCTCCTTTTATTGCTTGTAAAATAAAAGGTGTGACTCAAGCAAGGATGTAACTTGAGTAAAAGTGGTGACTTGAGTAAGGGTATGACTCAAGATGCACTCCACACTGATCCTGCCTTATTGACACACACACACACACACACACACATAAAGGTTAGGATTTATGACACATCACAAAATGGAAGACAATTACATGAGATCACAAAATGGAGGACAACTACACAATACTGGAGATCATGGCCTAGCCAAGTTGACACATTTTGGGTAGACACAATTCAATTAATGAAATTCTATCCTTTGTCCCCCAAAATTCATGTCCTTGCCACTTGTAAAACACATTCACTCCATCATACCATCCCTAAAGTCTTAAAATCTCATCTTTTGAACCTCATCTTCTGAATCATCTAAATCAGTGTGTGTGAGCCTTTAAGCATATTTCATCCTGAGACAAAATTCTTCCTCTTCTGTAAACCTGTAAAAGCTAGACTAAAAGGTATGTGTTGTTAAACTACAATGATGGACCAGGCACAAGGTTGTTGTTGCTGTTGTTATGTGCTGTCGAGTCGGACCCAACTCATAGTGACCCCTCCTTGGGTTTCTGGAAGTAGATTGCCCCATCTTCCTTCTGAGGAGTGGCTGGTGGGTTTGAACCGTCAGCCTTCTGGTTAGCAGTCAAGTGTCTTAGGCACTATGCTACCAGAGCTCCATTTCCATTACAAATGTGAAAAATTGGAGGGAAAGAAGGCACTAAGCAAACCCAAAAGCCAACAGAACAATTTACATTCATTCCCAAGGCTTGACAATAACTTTCTGTTCTCTGAGACTATCTAGGCAATGGCCCTCCTCTCCAGACTTTGACTGTTGACCATGCCCTATGGACCCTGAGTGGAGGCTCTTGGGCCCTGAGCTTCAGCACTGCCTTCAAGGCCTTCTGGATAACAACTCTGTTCCCTCAGCTTTGTGTGGCCCCATTCTCTTAATCAATCTGAGTGGTGACTCTGTCCTCTAGGCCCCAGCAGACTTCATTTTTTTTTTTTTTGCCCTTGGCCATGGCTACTCCAATTCTTCAGCTTTCAGCAGCAGTCCCATCCTCCTGGCACACCTTTATAGCAGTCCCACACTCTGAAACCAAGTAGACAAAGCTCTAACTCTTTAAAACCAAGAGGCTGTGGCCCAACCCTTTGAGATCTTGGGGTCTCATCCTTTGAAAGTCCAGAGGCCATGGCTCCACCCTTTGAAATCTAGGCAGCTCTGTTTCTGTGCTCTTCCAACAGTCCTTCTGATTTCTGAGCCACTTCAGGGATGATTATTTTCTTTTCTCGGAGGACAAAAGATTTAGCTACTTTGACCTATTTACTGCCTATATTCCAAAAGGCAGACAGTGTTCTCTCCTTTTGTTCTTTTTCTGTCCCCATCAATGTAAGCTGATGTTTTCTACTCTAGTAGTTGGTTAGTTCTATTAGTCACAGGTTTAATCTCTTTAACAAAGTTTGTGTAGCCATGTCCTTGGTGAAAATTCCAGGATACGTAGGACACATGTCTTCAGTTTGTACAATATAATTTTCCAAATCTTTTAAGTTTTGTTTTCATTTTGCACAGTTCATTGTTAAGTCTATCTCTTTCCTCTTGTATTTTTCTACAAGTGTAAGGAGAAACCATGTAGCCTCTTTTTGATCTTACTTAGATCTAAGCTCATCACTTGTATGCAATACTTTTCACTAAATATTAAAACATAATTCAGGCAAGTTCTTTCGCACTACATAAAAAGCTTCACCCTTCTTCTGTTGTCCAATCAATGTCCATGATTTTCTCTTAAAGCCTTATCAGAAAAACATTTAATGTCCACGTTTCTAGTATCATTCTGTTGCTGGTGCCATATGTAGTCTCGAAGATGATGCATTTTCTATAGCTCTCCTCACTTCCTTCTGAGCCCTCATCAGAATCACTTTTGATGACCATAATTATACCAATGGTCTCTTCAAGGGAATCTAGGCTTTTACTAGTAGACACCTTAAAACTCTTCTAGCCTCTACCCATTACCCAATTCCAAAACCACTTCCACATTTTGGGCATCTGTTAGAGCAGCACCTTATTCTTCTGGTACCAAATTCTATATTAGTTATTTAATGCTGCTCTAACAGAAATACCACAAGTGGATGGCTTTAATAAACAGAAATTTATTTTCTCAGTTTAGGAGGCCAGAAGTCCAAATTTAGGGCACTGGCTCTAGCGGAAGGTCCTTGTCTCCTTTCAACATCTGTGGGCCTGGTATTCCTTGGTGATCTCCATGTGTCTGGCATCAGTCTTCCCCTGGTCCAGAAGGTTCTCAGCAAAGAGAACTTGGGTCTAAAGGATGTGTTCTATTCCTGGTTATTCTTTTTTGGTAGTAGTGATGTCCTTCTTTTTTTCTCTGCTTGCCTCTCTCTTTTTATCTCATTAGGTAAAAGGTGTGACTCAAGCAAAGATGTGACATAAGTAAGGGTGTGACTTGAGTCACTTCTCTTATAAGGCTGTGACTCAAGATATACTCCCACTGATCTTGCCTCACTAACATATAGAAATCAGGGTTTACAACACATCACAAAATTGAGAATAATTATATCATCAAATGGAGGACAATCACACAATACTGGGAATCATGTCCTTGCCAGCTTGACACATAATTTGGGGGGGGAGGCACTATTCAATCCATCGCAAGCATAGTCTACAACACTGCAGTCCCAACATCTGTGCCTTGAAACTGGGTCTTTTTATGCCACAGAGCAAGAAGGGATTCTACTTTAAAGAGAGCTTCAAGGTATGGAGGTCTGGAGTGATGTGATGAGAGAAGGTCACTAATGGACCTAGTAGCAGTTATCAATTAAACTTAACCCTAAACCAGCCCAAATTCAGAGTATCTCATCTAAGTTTATAACCCATCAGATGATTTTTAAATTTAAATACCTATGACAATTTAGCCTACCATTGCCATTTCTGCTTTGGAAAACTAGTAACAACCATGTAACATTTCACTTTGGGTATACATAGTAATCCAGAATCCTTCTAACTGTTAAGCAACAAATCAAAATAAACTCTCTGGTAGGCCTAAGAAAATAGTGTTGTCAAAGTCTAATCTAATAGATTTTTTTGCTCTCACTAGGAAGAAACTTATTTTTTCAGGGTATAAAAACACAGTGTGTGGTTAACTTATGTTGGTGATATGATGTGATGGAAAAATTGGTTGTGTCTTACTTCCTACAAGGGATAGAACCATCACTAAAAAAGGAAAAATGGCTGTTAGTTCAGGAGGCTTGTGCTCACTTACTTCAGGGCAAACTAAGATGACTTTGTTAAACTGACATTTAAGAATGTGAAGGACAGAGGACATAACAGGGAGGAGTGCAACCTGATCCTAAGGAAAGAGATGGGTTTTCCTGAGATTGGAAAAAAAAAAAAAAAAGCAAACAATGTATGAAACCAGGTCTTTTTAAATCTTAGGTTTTCACTGGTATATACTTATATGTTTCAGTCCCACACAGTGCCTCATGAGGTCACTAGACATCGAAATGGTGAGTGCCTTGGAAATGAACTCAAAGTGCTGCTGCCTTAAAAGCCTCAGCAAGTCTAGTGGTCAAGCCATGCAGCAATAAAGTAGTGGATGCCATGGACAGCAGGACTGTGAACAGAATACACACTTATCTTAGAATGGAGATATCGGCCAGAGATTCAGGCAAAATTTCCTGATTCAAATTAGAACACTACCTAATCTTCCATATTGATTCTGGACCCGTACCTCTGTTCTTGGCTATTTACTGGCATCAAAGGAGCACAGTGTTAGACATTGTCAATTTTGCCTTCGTTGAGAGAAATAATGGGAACCTCATTTGGAGCCATGTCTCCCAGTCAAAGCTTGAAGTCAGAGAACAGGCTGGCCACTAGGCAGAAGCACAGTGGATTTCAGAGGCTCTGGCTCCATGTCAGGAGCTTTGGGAAGCACATAAATACTGGCCAAAGGCAGTGAGGTCTTTCCAGAAAGCAGCTCTGATGGTGCTGGCTCAGCCTCCCATCTCCTGTCCAACCTTCTTCTCAGCATCATCTCTGGTCCTCTGCTGGCAGTGGTGATTTCTGGACTGACTGCTCCCATTAAATGAGTTTCAGATGGTGATTCTCTGTCTAAACAGATGAGTAAGCATTTCCCTAAGTTGCATCCCATTTTACTAACATCACTAATTTCTCTACTTTCTTGCATCCAATCAATCATTCCACTTCATCTGTGGATCTCATTAATGAGTCATTGACTCCTGTCTTCCAGGTCGTTAGTGAAGATGTCAAATTCCAACCAGACTTAATACCAATTCCCATGGCTGGATGCTGGCTGCCCTAACAGTTCCCTGGGGAAGCATTCATCACTCCCATGTATGAGCATTCATTATCCCAAACCAATTTTAACCTATTTTGTAAGAAATACTTCTTAGGATGTTGTAAAATTTAATGCTTTCCCAAGGAGCTCCTAATTTTCATATAACTAGAACAGATGGCCACATGATATAGTACAATATACACAGCCATGAATCCCAACCTCCACTAACCAGATAGTCTAGACTAGTTTATTCATTCACTTTTGTCTACAGAAGAACGGAAAAAAGAATTCCATCTTCCTGTTATAATCATGTCTGCTTTTTGTGCCTTTCCAGCCCTTAACAAATTGCTATTGATTTGCCTTTTCTACTCGACAGAAGCTTTTGATTTCAGTTCGTCGTCTTGGTTATTGTGAAGGTGCTTTGTGCAAATCAGAAGGTTACTAAGGATGGCTGTGAAGCTTACACAGGTGGCTAAAATTTAAGCTTAGAAAAATGGAGGATCTCAATGGCTTAGAGAGCAGATTTTGTTTCTTGTCTTTTTTTTCTTTTTTGTGACCTTTCTACCTACTCTCAATATAAATCAGGTTGTAATTGTTTGAATTCTGAATCACAGAAAATTATCTAGTAGATCATGTCAATTTCTTTTTCATTTTTATCCCTCAGCGGCTGGGAGCTCTGGTAGCATAGTGCCTAAGGCACTTGACTGCTAACCAGAAGGCTGGCGGTTCATACCCACCAGCCACTCCTCGGAAGGAAGGTTGGGCAATCTACTTCTGTAGAAATACTGCCTCGGAAACCCAAGGAGGGGGTCACTATGAGTCAGAGCTGACTCCATGGCACATAACAATAACAACAACAAGTGACTGGTAACACATAATAATCAAATTTCAGGTAAACCTCAACACCTAATTTTTCTTCTTTGCTTTAGAATTTCTTCAGATATTACCATTGTAAACCTTTTTCCTCTCTCTACAAAAATAATCTTTTTTTTAAAAAAAAATGTTTAATGAAAGGAGAATAGAAAATTATGCTTCTGTTATCATTATAATTTGCAAAAAATTCTTCATGGAGGAACCATGAAAGAAAACTTTGGTTTTCTGGAAAAAAAAGTTTGGTTTGCTGCTAAACAAAATTTGCAATAACCATTTATTTCATTATAATAATTTAAATACAAATAAGCAGTATCATTTTGTTTAATAAGATTAAAATGTAGTTTTGTAGTGTACCTGTATGTAAGTCGAGTTATGATCCGTGTTTTTCAAAGCTGTGAAGATGAGAGGTATTTAAAGCCTCTAAGGTAAAGAGTTTCTTTCTGCTTGGAAACCAAGCTGAAAATGGATCTCCCATTAACCAAGTGCTTTGGCACTTCCTGAGCAACACCATTTAATAGTTCCCAGGCAACAGGATCTCAGATATTACTGTTTCATCACTTCATGCCAAATAGTGTGTGGGTTATACCATGTAACTCAAAAATCATTCTGGAAGGTAAGATGCAACCAGATCTCTAGATGGACATCCAAGATTTAATGAGGTTTATTTGATTTTGAATTATAATAGAGTATAGCACAGTATTGCATTTTGGAACATTTGTACAGCACAGTAGTTAGAGCACTGATTTGGAGATAGCATAGGTTCAAATCCTTGTTCTGTCACATACTAGCTGTATGACCTCAGGCATATCATCTGAAAAATGTGAATATCAATATCTACTAATTCTGTGAAGCGTAAGTGAAGTAGGTTTGTAAATAGGGAGATGCTAACGGTAGCAAGCATTCAGTTCTGCAGTCTCATCATATTATGTATCCTAGAGACATAAAGGATGAAGAAGAAGTTGTTAGTTTTAAAAGAAGTTCTTTGCTAAAAGATGATGGTAAGGATTGGCTGCGGTATGGCTGAGTGGTAGAGTGGTTGCCAATTTATTGTTAAGACTAGATGTGCAAGTCAGTTACTGCAGCTACAAACCCTCACACCACTGATGTAGAACAAAGAGGAATTTTAGGATGATCCATAAATGATAAATAGCAGCTCTCACCTAGCTGTCAGGTAATGCAAGGCCAACACTGTGGTGAGACATAAGGTCATACCATTTATTTTGTGTTTTTTTCTCTTCCAAAGCACACACAAAGTTAAGATTCAGATGTTCTAAAAGATATGAACCCAGAATAATGAAAGAGGAGAATGTAGAGAAGTAGAACCAAAATATAAACCTACAGAATAATACTGTAGGGAGGAAACTTTCAAGGCCTTAAAGTTTTCTAAAAGTAAATTCAACGCACGCTTAAATTTGACTTGACTACTAATAATGACTTTGCCTAAATTTGATATGTTTCAGACTTAGCTGCATTCAGCAAAGATATCTATATCCTTACACATGTCCCCATGGAAAATAAAATCATCTATAAAAGTACACAAAATATTCAATAGTGCAAAGGGAATGAAAGTAAGAAAGACTGTGTTATAATTGTAGGATTGATACGTGAATTCTTTGAAATTAGGTTTAATGAAAAGCATTTAAGTGGGGTTAGAAGACAGAATCAACAACTAGTTGAATGCTTCCTATTGGAAATGTTTTCCTATTTTCATTGGAAAATGTTCTAAGCCAAGTTTCTTCCCTTATAGAGAAAACAATATGAACTGCCCTACATTCTAGAAAACTGTGACTGTCATGTATAACAAGTGCATAAAAGCACTTTGAAAAGTGAAATGAAGTAAGTGGAGGTATTGTTCTTAGTATTAAGAAGAAAAGAGCCAGTGTAGGAAAAGGAGAAGGGTAAGGGACCCGGCATCAGTCAGTCTGGAGTCTGAATACCAACTCTGCCACTTTCTACTTGTGTAACTGTGAGAAAATCCCTTAGCCTCTCTGAGCAAAAAATGTCAGGTTTAGTATATTGAAGTTTCCAGAGGGAAATGAGATCAACAAATGTGCCTTTTTATATTCAGTAATTTCCTTTTTCCTTTATTTTAAACTTTAATATTTCAACTAATAACTTACTTCCAGTTTTCTTATTGAAATAAAAACCTTTATTTTTGACTTATTTTCCCATTGTGTTGTGTTGGACCGAGAGTTATTGCTAAAATCTGTACATTTAATCTTCTAGAGAAATATATGGAAATTGGATGTGGAAAAAAAAAATATATATGCATACACACACACACACACACACACATATATATTATAATATGTGTCAAGTATATAATATATAATATTATACATATATAACAGAATATACAATGGAATATAATATATATAATATATAATACTATATATGTAACAGAATATAATATATAATATGTTTTTTATATATATATTTATAAATATTTCAAACCATTTGCTGTTGAATAGATTATGACTTGTAGTGATCCCATATGTTTCAGAGTAGAACTGTTGTGGTGCAGTGAAATACGTAATATGGCTCTTCTAGCCATGGTCTTTTTGATTCCTGCCAGATGACTAGGTGGGACTATGTAAATATGAGGTGCTTGTGGCCCTTTAAGGGCATTGAATGGCTTGTTGATAATGTAAATAAGGTACACAGCAACCTTGCGTGGGTAGCACCATGGAAATAAAGTGTATGGAACCCTAACATGTGGATTGGTCAGCTTTCCCATCTCACTAGGCTTAAAATAAGTCATTCCAGAGAGGGAAAGGGAGATCTCACTGTCATCAAGAAAGAAGAGCCAGGAGTGGGATGTGTTCTTTGGACTTGAGATTCCTGTGCTGAATCTCCTCAATATAGGAGAGAGAGAGAGGGAGCTGTCTCCCTCTGAAAAAAAAAAAAAAACTGACCACCATTAAGTCGGTTTTGACTCACAGTGACTCCTCCTTGTGTTTCTGAGGTGGTATCTCTATGGAAGTAGACTGCCCAGTCTTCCTTCTGAGGAGTGGCTGATGGGGTTTGAACCACCAGCCTTTTGGTTAGCAGTCAAATGCCTTAGGCACTAGGCCACCAGAGGTCCCTTGAATTAGTTGGCAAAGCAGAAATGGGGTTTGCATAGTCTAGACCCAGTATAACAAGGATCTCTGGTGTAGTGGTTAATGCATTTGCTAACCAAAAGGTCGGTGGTTCAAATCCATCAGCTGCTCCACAGAACAAAGAGGAGACAGTCTCCTTCCATAAAGATTTATAGCCTTGGAAACTCAGTTGGGGTTGCTATATATATATAACTTATATAACACTTGATTGAGCAAGTGTTACTTCTGTGAGCATCATCTTAACAATGCTGCTTCAGTTCATCAGTGCTAGTTCCTTCTTGTAGGAGCAGTTGGATCTAGTTTCTAATTTCTGTAACGTTTGCTGATTCAGGTTCATTACATTCCCTAGGAGATACTATCATTAGCCAACCAGCACCTTTCCCCTCCCAAAGGTTGGAATGCCAGCTGCCTCCTCTAAGCTGAGAGACACCAGCACAAGCCAAGCAATGTGCAGTGCTCTCCTCAAAGGTCTGAAGTTCATCTCCACTGGGCCATTCTTTCAGTTTTTATGTTCTAACAATTCCAACTGCTTTCTTCACTTGCTACCTCCATGATACCTTAGAGTTTTATTTTTTACCCTTTCACTTACCTGGTTAGTAACTGTAACCTAGTTAACAATACTTTGTATTTTCTCTGTTCAAATGAACAGTATGGTTTCTGTCTCCTGATTAGACCTGACTCTCACAGAAATTAGCACCAGGAATGGTCCCTGGAAGTTAAATTAACTCTGGCTATTTTTTTTAAATAATTTTAATAATTTTGTTGTTGTTGTTGAAAATATACCCAGGAAAACATACACCAATTCAACACTTTCTACATGTACCATTTAGTGACACTGATAACATTCTTCGAGTGGTGTAACCATTCTCACCCTCCTTTTCTGAGTTATTCTTCCCACAATAACATACATTCACTGCCCCCTAAGGTTCTTATCTAATCTTTTGGTTGCTGTTCTCAATTTTTATTTTAATTTAATAATCTGGACAAGCTTAATTGTCTGTGGGACAATATCTAAGACTATCAAATTATAATTTTCAAAAAGTTAAAAACATGACTCACATACAAATATGGAATGAATATGTGTCAAAGATTCATTTAATTCATTAACGAAGGACTAAGACTCCTGGTGGTCAGTGGTTAAGGGCTTGACTCCTAAACAAAAGGTTAGTGGTTTGAACCCATCAGCTGCTCTGTGGAAGAAAGATGTGGCAGTCTGTTTCCATAAAGATTTACAGCCTTGGAAACACTGTAGGGCAGTTCTATTCTGTCCTGTGAGGTTCCTATGCGTCAGAATCCACTGGATGGCAATGGGAATGAGAGACTAGCAAGACAGTAAAATTGATCCCCAAAATGTTTGAAGAATATGTAATCTATCAGGAAAAGCATTCTGACCTTATATGTATACATGTGTGTGTCCTACAGAGAAATAAAAATGTAACCTATGAGGTTATTGTTTCTACTTGGCAAATATTATTTGCATCTTTATAAGATAAGTATCTACAAATTAACGGGTAACTTCACAGAATCTGGGCCTTAAGCCATAGTAAATTGCAAATCAAGCAAAGTTGTAATCTCTGGGAGCAGAAATTGGCAAAGTTTTTTTTTTTTTTTTCTGTTTTTTTGTAAAGGCCAGATAATAAACATGTTATGGTTTATGTGCCACATATGGTCTCTGTTGCTGCTATTGCTGCTTCTGTTCTTAGCTCATCGGTTGTAAATAAATGAACCATGAGCCAAATTTGGCCCACAAACTAAAATTTGATGATCCTTGCCCTAAAAAATTAAACAGGATTTGTGTCATCCACTTTGGCTTTGATAGGACATATGTTCCTGCTTTTTATTTCAAGTTTTGGATCCTTTTGTTTTGTTCAAACAGAGGTTAATAGTTATAATTTTTCTTACACTTATAGGGACTTGTATGAGAGGAGGCGTGTCTCAGATATTTGTGTGTGTGTGTGTGTGTGTGCTGTTGAATGGTTGAGTTACAAAAACCTCATGATAGGGGCACATAATCAAGAGAAGTTTAGAGACCACAAGGTTAGAACATAGTGGTTTAGCAGTCAAGAATATGAGTAGATTTCTCCCTACATATAGGCTACTTCATTCTGCAAAGAGACAGTTGAATTCTAAAGTCATTGACCATGCCCATAAGCTATTCAGTATAGTCTTACAAATGAGACGAGGCCAGAGATGCAAGGTGCCTCAATAGAACATGCTTCCTACTTAAACAATGGATCCACACCATTGGCATGAATCTGAAGGCCAGAGATCATACATATGAGGCTACCTGACCAGTTAGTACACTTAGGGGACAATGATCTAGTTTGTTTATATTTAACTCTTACTCCCACATTCTATCTAGCAGCAATCTCTCCAGAAAACACTTCAGAGCTCCACAAGATAGTGATGACTGATGTTCATAAAGGTTCTGGAAGAATACACAATCATACTATGTTTACGCAATCAACACAAAAACCAAACTAAACTCACTGCCATCAAGTCAATTCTGTCTGATACCGACTCCCATTGGTTTTCCGAGGTGGTAAATCATTACAGAAACAGATTGCCCCATCTTCCTCCTGCAGATCAGCTGGTGGGTTTGAACAGCCAACCTTCTGGTTAGCAGTCAAATGCCTTAAGCACTATGCCACCAGAGCTCACAATCAACACAAAGAAGACTAAATTACACTGTTTTGTGTATTCTTAAAATAGTATAACTGCAGTGTAATGAATTGCTTAATATGGCCTTTCTAGCCATTGTCCTCCATTTTGTGATGTATTGTAAATTCTAGTCTCTATGCTTGTTTAAGGAGGAGCTCTTGTAGCATAGTGCCTAAGGCACTTGACTGCTAACCAGAAGGATGGCAGTTCGAACCCACCAGCCACTCCTCGGAAAGAAGCTTGGGCAATCTACTTCCATAGTGATACCATCTCAGAAACCCAAGGAGGAGTCGCTATGAGTTGAGGCCAACTTGACAGCACATAACAACAACAACATTCTTGTTTAGGGTAAGATGCATCCTAAATCCCACCTTGCTGGAGGGTGTGACAGAGGCACCACTCTTAACTTCCTTGAGGATATATATGTGAATGTTCTGGGGAAATTTGCTTTTTTGCTCTGGTTCTGCATTGTGTTCCTTATCATCTCACCCCTGGACTTGAGACAGCAGCCATTAGCCACAGATTTGGGTTCGCCAACTCCTGCAACCACATGAGTTGGGAGAGAATCCTCCAGACATCCCCACAGACCTGGGACTTGCCAGCCTGCCAGCCTCCCAGCCTCCACCACCACCATGTGAGCCATTTCCCTGGGAGTTTTTAAGTTCTGTGAGACATTACAGCTAAATATGGAACCTTAAGATGGGAGGGAGATTATTGAGGGGAGGAGAAGGAGGAGGAATTGAGGTCAGAGATGATGGAGCGGCACAGCAGTTTGGAAAAGTTGGACCTTTGGAACATCTTTAACCTATGCCTCACAGGGACCGGCCTTGTGCAGATCTTTCTAAAAGAAATTATTCAAGCAGTAACTCTGTTAGAAAAATATATGTATTTCATTAATCCTTTAGACAGACATGAGCACACATTTTTACTGTATTTCTTTTGCTCCACCATCTATCCAATCTCTTCACCATTTTCTCATTCTCTGCTTACATGTTTACTGAGCACCTATTAGGTGAGCAGGAGCTCTGATCTACTTCCGTAGGGATTGCTGTTGTTGTTGTTATGTGCCGTGGAGTTGGACCTGATTCATAGAGACCCCTCCCTGGATTTCTCAGGAGGTATCACTAGGGAAGTAGATTGGCCAACCTTCCTTCCAAGGAGTGGCTGGTGGGTTTGAACTATCAGCCTTCTGTTTAGCAGTCAAATGCCTTAGGCACTATGCTACCAGAGCTCCGTACCTCCTTGGAAACCCAAAGAGGGGTCGTTATGAGTTGGATCTGACTCGACGGTACTGAGTTTGGAGTTGTTTTTGTTTTTAATTGAGTAAGCAGGCTCAGCAAAGCTTACAGATAAAGACAATGTCAAAGTTCTCATTTCCTCATCCATAAAACAAGGGAATTGACTTATAACAACCTCTAGAATTTCTCTAAGAGTTTATAAAAAACAAAAAAACATACTGCCATGGAGTCAATTCCAACTCAAAGCAACCCCATGTAGTTGTTGTTGTTGTTATGTGCCGTCAAGTTGGCCCCGACTCATAGCGACCCCTCCTTGGGTTTCCGAGGCAGTATCACTACGGAAGTAGGATTGCCCAACCTTCCTTCCGAGGAGTGGCTGGTGGGTTTGAACCGCCAGCCTTCTGGTGAGCAGTCAAGTGCCTTAGGCATTATACTACCAGAGCTCCAAAGCAACCCCATAGAAAAGGAAAACTGTGCCTAGGGTTTCCAGGGCTGTGAATCCTTAAATCCTAACCTCAATGCCTATAGTTATAACCCAATTTGGGAATAGGTTTTCTTTATTATGATAATGAGGCAATATTAGTATAGACTTTGTCTTGAGTCATTATGTTTTGAAATAGAAGAGATTAAATAAGCAAGAAGAAAGCAGAGATGGGAGAGGATAGACTCCTGGCCACATAAAGATCACCAAAGAGCTAAAGAATAAGGACCTTCCCCCAGAGCTAACAGAGAGAAAGCCTTCTGTTAGAGCTAGCACCCTGAAGTCACACTTCTAGCCTCCTAATCTGTGCAAAAAATACATTTCTGTTTGTTAAAGCCACCCATTTGTGGTATTTCTGGTATAGTATCACTAGATAACTAAGTCAATCTCCAAATTAAGCAAAATCTGGATCCAAATCCAAAAAGATTCTAATGGTCATTACTTACTAGCAGCTAGGACACCAAGACAATGCTACAGAGAAACTGCTTTATCTCCAGAGCTGAGCTCTGGCTGCCTGACACAACATGTGAGAGGATGGGCCCCCTTGATTTCTATAGACAAAATTTCTCCCTCTCAAAAATAATTGTTATTGAAGACATACTGTACCTTGTAAGGACACTGCTCAGCAGGAAATCTGTTAAGGGTTAAAGCACTTCATTTGTATCCTGTTTTGATATTCAAGACCAGATTTTGTTAGAGAAACTAGTTGGAATGTTTCAGGTGACCCTGAATAACAGAAGGGCTTTCCTTGTTAATATGAAGAGGAACATTAACCTAAATGACTGCCAGCATACAATTTCATCCACACAATTATATGCCCTAAAATTCATCTTATTAATTAGCAGTCTTACATCCAAAAGACCACTCAGCAGCGGGACACTTCCCAAGTCTTTTCAATAAATCTAACTTGTGAAAACTCCTCGTTCACATTTCTGAAATAAAAGTTACTTGAATGTTACTATGTCTTTGTCATATATCCATTATTTTAATTAGTTTTCAGTCTTCGGGTCCACCAGTGTCAATATTCTTCTTCATGATCTGTAAGTCAGGTGGAGAATCTCTTAAACTTGTTCATCTAACATTAACATTGACATTGATGGCTTCTTACCTAAATGTAAAATAGATTAACCAGTACTTGGTTAACCCTGTACTCAACAAAAGACTTCTATCGCCCATGGGAAGCTCTTTGTATGGGAATATCTGTAGAAAGAAGATGGAGTTTCTTTACCTGAACCAAGAACGAACTAAGGATGAAATATTGAGGAGAAAAGACCATGTATTATGGAGAAAGTCTTGCCAAGTGCTGTACTTGTAGTGGCATGGCTTTCACAGTTATATTCTGGGAAATAGGAGAGTTGTTTTCTTTTACATTTGGAAAAAAAAGAGATTTTAATGGATATTTATGGTTCAAATTCTCTTGAACAGGATGAAAAATAAACAGTTATCTGAACATTGCCATCTGGGTAGACTCTTGTAATAACTTGCAAACTCCTCTTAGTATCCTCTAAAAGATACTTCAAATGCATTCAGATGGTTCTGTGTAAGTACTGTGAGAGTTGAAAGGCTTTTAGGAGTTCATCTTCTCTCAGTCAGCAAGAATTTTCTGCTAAAGAGCTTCAAGTACTTTTGCACTTTGTAAACAATCTCTGGATTCACTTAATGGATTCATTTGGTGATTTCTCTTGCTCATTTCCAAGACTTTGACAACTTTTCTTGACAAATGAAATAAAGCTTCTTTACTAAATTAAAAATGGGCCATTCATAAAACATTCTAGTGACTTCAAATTGTATTGTAACAGTCAAATTCTCCAAGGACCCTTCCTATTCTAAAATTCTATGCTCCAAGGCAGTATCACTACAGAAGTAGATTGCCCAACCTTCCTTCCAAGGAGTGGCTGGTGGGTTTGAACTGCCCTCCTTCGGGTTAGCAGTCAAATGCCTTAAGCACTATGTGACCTGTACTCCTTCTAAAAGAATAGGTATTCTAAAAGTTTGATGATACAAGAATGAGTTTAGTTTGGTTGGTATTATTATTTTAAGTGGGGAATATTTTAAAACAAAGTTTAATCAGGGAAAATTATTGAAAACAGATGGGAAAAAGAAATAAAAGAACGAAGTTGAAAACAGAATGTGAGAATAAGAAAAATAGATGGGTCAGGGGAGTAAGAACAGATATGTAGATTAAAAATATACTTGTAGTGTGGACTGTGGTCTACAAGTATTTCAAGCAGACACTGAAAATATATTTATTTCTTTATACAGAGTCTCAAAATCACCACTTCATTCTTCCTGAGTCTTAAGTAACTGAGCCAGTGAAGTTCACCTCCTCGATTAGGGTCAGTGAGAAAGTAAATATTCCAAGATTCCAATTAGATTACTAAAGAGGAAGGCTTAGTTTTATATGATTTAAAAAGCAAACTAAAACAACCAAATTCACTGCTTCAAGTCAGATCCGACTCGTAGTAAGCGACCCCTCTTTGGGTTTCCGAGGCCTAAGGCACTTGACTGCTAACCAGAAGCCTGGCGGTTCAAATCCATCAGCCACTCCTTGGAAGGAAGGTTGGGCAATCTACTTCTGTAGTGATACTGCCTTGGAAACCCAAGGAGGGGTTGCTATGAGTCGAGTTCAACTTGACGGCACACAACAACAAGAACAATCACTACGTCAGTAGATTGCCCAACCTTCCTTCTTAGGAGTGGCTGGTAGGTTTGAACCACCAGCCTTCTGGTTGGCAGTCAAATTGAAAAAAAAAAAAAAAAAGTACTATGTAATATTTCAAAAACAAAAAAAGAAGGGGGTTCCAAGAAAAAGAATCCCTTCACTGGATCCCACTGACTAGTTGCAGGAAACTGAACAGCTAACTACATCAGAAGGCAGTCTCTCTACCTGTGCAATGGAAAGACTGCCTTTGCATCGAGACTGAGAACTGAGACAACTAACAGGAGCCCCAGTAAATGAGAAGAGAACATTTGAAGGTGTTCCCCTTAGCACACTCAGAAGTGCCCTAACAATATTACAGCCCTTAAAATTGCCCAAAGAATAGTGCAGTACTGAGAATTTTAGATTATTATTTTAAAAAGTCTTGCAACACCTGGCAAGATGGTCATTAGATAACATATTTATCATTTACGCTGATTTAATCGTTCCTGTTATGCGGTGAGCAGAAATTGAAAATGGTTTTGCCCATAAATCCATTTAACCTAATTTGTAGCCTAAAGCATCAGACTTCATTTCCACATCACCAGTGTACAGCAGTAGGCATTTTAACAAAAGCCTTCCTCCTGAGCATAGGGGTCAATAACCAGAGGAGGGGCCTTACTTTAAATTGCTTAAATTTTATTTGAGCAGATATAATAAGCATGTACAGAAAAAGGATCATGACCTGGGGGGAAAGGGCACTGACCTGGGAGATGGAGACCAGGCCTCTGGTTCTGGATCTAACACAGATAAATTTTTGATGAGCCTGAACAAGTCACCTCAGCCACCCTGTGCCTGCATTTCTAAATCTGTAAGTAAGGGGATTAGACAAGATCACTCCTGAGATCTCTTCTAGCTCACAAATTATTTAATCTGACTTATGAATATGAATTAATATAGTTGAAGGCATAATAAACAAAGTGCTTAGAATTGCTGTGGGTTAGTCAGGAAAGCTGTAGTGGTAGAATAAATAGTTGGAGTAGCAGTAGGATGTTAGCTAATGTTTATTGTGCTCAGTGCATTGACTTCAGCACTGTACAGGCACAGTGTATTTTAGCCTTAGTATAATCCTATGCAATAGATCATATTAGTGTGCTCACTTCATAGATAAAAGAAACAGGCATAGAGATTTAAGTCTTTTCCATGGACTACACAGCTAGAATAAAATAATAATGATAATAATAAAACCAAATTCACTGCTGTCAAGTTGATTCGACTCATAGCGACCCCTTCTTGGGTTTTGAAGGTGGTCTCTACAGAACTAGATTGCCCAATCTTCCTTCAGAGAAGTGGCTGGTGGGTTTGAACTGCCAGCCTTGTAGTTAGCAGTCAAATGCCTTAGGCACTATGCCACTGGCCATATATCTACTAGAGATGCTTTTCAAGTGGAATTTGGAGGTAAAATTTTGGTAGAAAATTAGTAAAAGTCAGGAAAGTCATGTTCCAGTAGGTGTGGGAGATATACACTCCCTAACAGGTTGCCAAACTATTTACTTCAGTCCATCTCCACTGCCAGGACCCTGCTCTAAGCTGGCATCATCTCTTGCCAGGGCTACTGCACTAGCCCCCAACCGACAACCCATGGTATCTCTTGACACACCCAGTCCCCATCCAATTTTCACACTGTAGCAAGAGTGGTCTTTCCAAAAGAGGAACCAAATGTTGTCAATCTCTCAATAAACAATGAATAAAGGTACAGTGGAGTCCATCCATATAAGAAATCAGATTATTGGTGAAAAGGAAAAGGAGAGAGAGAGGCAGGAAGACAGGAGCGAAGGCCTCTGAAGACAGGTGAAAGAGTCCGGATGTATGTAACAAAACAAAAGGAGCCTGTATAGATTCTTGAGCCACAAAATGGCATGATAAAAAATTGTTGAAGGAAAGTACTTCTAGAAGTTGTGTAGAACATACTGGCAGAATGGCTATGGCTGCTTTCCAAGGTGTGGCTGGTGAGAATGACCAGGGTAGAAGCTATACAATTTGATGGAGGGACTGGAGCCAGGAAACATCCCCCTGGGAAGCAATCTGGGGATTTGGGGAAGTGCTAAATGAAAGGAAATGGGGAAGTAGAAAGACTGATGATGCTTTTGTGCATCTTAATGGCCATCCCGAGTGAAAGAACAAAGGAAACAAGTCTTGTTGGATTATTCCCTTTAGCACCTTAAATAATCAAGAATTTCAAAGGAAATGTACTGGCAAGCCCTAATCAAGCTCTTCTATATTGGTCACGTTTTTTTAACATAACTCAAACGTTTAATTGGAAATCTTTTCTAGCAAAGAAAAAGTGACTTTAAAGATGAAATGTATGGAGTTCATTGATGAAAAGTCTTGAAGAATCCATTTACCCTGTTTTTATTATTTCAAGTAATCTCAGGTCACATCTATCATTTTATTTTTATATTGTCCACACCTTTATAATTCTCATAACAGTTAACCATATCATTGTAAGTGATCACCTCACTTGAACTTTAAACTCCTTAATTATAAAAGAATTTCTGGAGAAGTGCTTCTAATATATGAAGCATATTCTTCTAATTCCCAGTTTACTGGTCCCAGAAAAGAAATGTATATAGTGTTTTGTTCACTATTGCTATCTATTTTATGTCAGGTTATAGCTCAGAAAAACAAATATCACTTGAATGTCACATCTCATTAGGCAAATCTGTACTTTCCAATATGGATTATTTTTGGACCAGTGAGTTTTTGTCCACTATGTTTCTCTGCTATGTCTAGTTTCATAATATGGTTAATGACTGAACTTTCCTTGTCTTCTTTGAAGTTGCCTAGAGAATTTTCAATTTTACATATGTGTTCACTTACTATAAAGGTGAACCAAATAGGCAATCATCAATGTTAGTGTTGCTTTGAAAAATGCATAGCATGAGGCGGGGCAAGATGGTGGACTAGGCAGAAGGATTGCACAGACCCTCTTCAACAAAGAAAAGGGAAACCAATTAACACAGACATAGAAGATAATCTTGGACCCCTGAGCCTTGAAGGAAAGGATGCAGATTTG
>NW_006921687.1:8553235-8566346 GCF_000298275.1 Orycteropus afer afer | reverse complement strand
ATAATTCTATATAGTAGAGTTCTACAGTTAGCTATACTTTTAAGGTAAAAATATTGCTTGTCAAAAGTGTCAGTTTAACATTACAAATTAAACCTTCTCTCAAGATTAACCAAAACAAAAAACATGAAACTCACTGCCATCAAATTGATTGTGATTCGTAGTGACCCCTATAGGGTTTCCAAGGTTATAAATCTTTACAGAAACAGACTGCTTCATCTTTCTCCCATGGAGCAGCTGGTAAGTTTAAACCCCCAACATTTTGATTAGCAGTCCAATACCTTAGCCACAGCACCACCAGAGCACCTCTCAAGACTAAAGACATCTAGACTTACAGACATCCTCTGACTGATAATGTAATTTCAATTCTCAGAGGGACTGAGAATAACAATAATTTGCCCGAAAGAGGGAAAAAATTAACTCGAATTTTAATATTGAACTTGTCATTTATACAATGAAATGCAAGCCAGATTGAGAAGAGGACGTGGAATGAGGGATATCACTGCTGACATCAGATGGATCTTGACTGAAAGAAAAGAATACCAGAAAGATGTTTACTTGTGTTTTATTGACTATGGAAAAGCATTTGATTGTGTGGATCATAACAAATTGTGGATAACATTGAGAAGAATGGCAATTCCAGAACACTTAATTGTACTCATGAGGAACCTGTACATATACAAGGAGGCTGTCATTCAAACAGAATAAGGGGACATTGCATGGTTTAAAATCAAGAAGGGAGTGCATCAGGATTGTATCCTTTCACCATACTTACTCAATCTATATGCTGAGCAAATAATCCGAGAAGCTGGACTACATGAAGAAGAACATGGCATCAGGATTGGAGGAAGAATCATTAACAATTTGGGATATGTTGAAAACACAACTTTGCTTCCTGAAAATGAGGATGACTTGAAGCACTTACTGATAAAGATTGAAGAATACAGTCTGCAATATGTATTACATCTCAATATAAAGAAAACAAAAATCCTCACAACTGGACCTATAAGCTGTTGTTGTTAAGTGCCGTCGAGTCGTCTCCGACTCATAGCAACCCCATGCACAGCAGAACACTGCCCGATCCCGCACCAGCCCCACAATCCCTGCTGTACTTGAGCCCATCATCTCAGCCACCGTGTCAATCCATCTTGTTGAAGGCCTCCCCCTCTTTCGTTGACCCTCCACCCTACCAAGCATGACATCCTTCTCCAGGGAATGGTCCCTTCTGACAACATGACCAAAATAGGTGAGACGAAGTCTGGCCATTCTTGCTTCCAAGGAGCATTCTGGCTGTACTTCCTCCAGGACAGATCTGTTAGTTCTTTTAGCAGTTCATGGTACTTTCAGCATTCTTCACCAGCACCACAACTCAAATGCATCAACTCTTCTTCAGTCTTCCTTATTCATTGTCCAGCTCTCACATGCATACGAGGCAATTGGAAATATCATGGCTTGTGTCAGGCACACCTTAGTCCTCAAGGAGATATCCTTGCTCCTCAGCACTTGATACAGTTCCTTCCCAGTTGATTTTCCCAATGCTACACGTCGTCTAATGTCCTGACTGCTGCTCCCGTTGGCATCGATTGTAGAACCAAGCAGCGTGAATTCTTTGACAACCTCAATCTTCTCTCCATTTATTGTGATGCTGCTCATTGGTCCAGTTGTGAGGATTTTTGTTTTCTTTATATTGAGACGTAATCCATACTGCAGACTGTATTCTTCAACCTTCATCAGTAGGTGCCTTAAGTCATCCTCACTCATAGCGACCCTATGCAAAGCAGAACAAAACAGCTCCCAGTTCCACTCCAGCTGCACAATCCTTGCTACACTTCAGCCCATCGCTGCAGCCACTATGTCAATCCATCTCGTTGAGGGCCTTCCCCTCTCTGTTGAAAGTGCCATGGACTGCTAAAAGTTCTGACAAATCTGTCCTAGAGGAGGTGCAGCCCAAATACTCCTTGGAAGCAAGAATGGCCAGATTTCCTCTCACCTACTTCAGTCTTGTTGTCAGAAGGAACCATTCCCTGAAGAAGGATGTCATGCTTGGTAAGGTGGAGGGTCAGTGAAAGAGGGTAAGGCCCTTAACGAGATGGATTGACATAGTGGCTGCAGTGATGGGCTTAAGTGTAGCAAGGATTGTGCAGCTGGAGTGGGACTGGGAGGTGTTTCGTCTGCTTTGCATAGGGTTGCTATGAGTTGGAGACCCCTTGAGGGAACTTAACAACAATGAAACTGATAGCGTTATTTTAAATGATTAACCTGGGAAACTACCAGGTATTTCCCCCTCTGGATTCTCTTACAATCCACAGGAATTCACTTCTCTGAATCTTAAAGCACAGTTGTTTGTGGGACGCTTTCCAGAATTAGCAATATTCAAAAGCCTATTCTTGCTAATGAAAACTGCAGGCCTGTGCAGTGGGATTGAACTCTCATCCTAAAATGAGAAATCCCTTTCTTTTTATCTTTGGGATACCTGAAAATGGAAGTTTGTTATAGGTTGAACTGAGTTCCCCAAAATATGTGTTAGAATCCTAATATCTATATCTGTGGGTATAATATAATATAATGAATCAGTTGAGGTCATATTAATCACTTCTGAGTTAATATAAAGAGCAACGTAGACACAGAGACATTTGCTCAGAAACAGGGTGAAGTCAGATACTATCTGATGACAAAAGTATATGATTCTATAAGCTCAAAAACTCCAAGGACTGCCAGCTACCAGAAGCTGAAATAAACAAAAAAAGGACCTCCTCCTATAGCCACACCCTGAGTGTGGATTTTTAAGCTGTGAGAAAATAAATTTTTGTTCTTTAAAGCTACCCACTTATGATATTTCTGTTACAGAAGAACTAGCTAAGACACAGTTTAATCTGGACACATTACAAACTTCAATAGGCTTAGGGATTAGGTGCCAACAGCAGGCATGGAGTCCAACAGGCCTAAGTTCTAATTCTCTCTGTCACTTGTTGGCTCAGCTGGCCCCACTCTCTCCCTCCAATACTACATTCCAAACACCCAGAACTTTTTTCATTTCCTTAAGGAGCCAAGTTGCCTTTCATTTCCAGGCTTGCATACCTGTTTTTCCTGGCATGCTCTTCTGTCCCTTTTTAGCTGAGCTAATACCACTTGTCCTTCAAATCTCAGCTTAAAAGTCACTGACTTCTTGAGTAAGGTCTTTTCTACCCATTGGATTAAATTTTCTCTGATATATATTTCCATAGCTCTCTCTCTCATAATAAAAACTTCACACTGCACTGTAATTAATTTTAATGTCAGCATTCCCCTTGAAATTGTAAGCTCTTTAAAAGCAGAGACTACCCTGGGCCTATAACAATGTCTGAGAGGGAGAAGGTGCTTAAATAAATGGATGAAGGAAAGAAAAGTTATCGTATAATCTAAACCTACGTACTCATCACTTTAAGACTTGAGTTGTATAGGCTATTTCAAAAATTAAAACATACAGAGACAGTGTTTAGTTAAAAAAATTATGAGTTTAATAAACGGATGCTGTCTTTATCAGAGAAGTTTACATGCTTGGGGCCATGATGGGAAAGATAATAATTCTAGAAGCACTGGAGCCAAACAGAGGCCACCTAGCAATGCTCTGGCTCAGGAGGTCTTGAGTGCACATTTTTCCCAGGAAATGGCAAGTTTAGTTGCCATGGTAACAAAGGAATTCAGATTTTCCTCTTCCATAGTCTTTTAGGGAGCTCTGGTGGCGTAGTGCCTAAAACATTTGACTGTTAACCAGAAGGCTCGCAGTGCAAACCCACCAGCCACTCCTCAGAAGGAAGACTGGGCAATCTACTACCATAGAGATACCACCTTGGAAACCCAAGGAAGGGTTGCTATGAGTTGGAATCAACTTGACAGTACCTAAAGCACTTGACTGGTAACCAGAAGGCTGGCAGTTCAAACCCACCAGCTAGTCCTCAGTAGGAAGGTTGGGCAATCTACTTCTGTAGTGACACCATCTCGGAAACCCAAGGGGGGTTCGCTATGAGTCGAGTTAGACTCAACGGCACGTAACAGCAACAACAACATAGTCTTTTAGGAAAAATTTCTAAAGTTTTTCCTTACTATAGAACCCTACTTTTCAGTTAGTAAATATTAATGTAGTAATGTTTTTTCTCTCCTCATCCCACCAAATAAGTACAAGGCAGAGATTGTATCCTTCTTTTTATTAACAGAACACCTAGTTCAGACCTTGCCATTTAATAAAGACTCAACACCTTTGATAAGTTAATGTTGCTGATTTTGGCTTCTTGAAATTAAACTTTGAGCCCTTATCTAAAATTCAGGGTGGTATTTCCAATTGTCTACTGATCAATTTCTAAGGACCTCTGGTGGCATAGTGCCTAAGAGATTTGACTGTTAGCCAGAAGGTTGGTGATTCAAACCCACCAGCTACTCCATGGAAGGAAGACTGGGCAATTTACTTCCATAAAGATTTATGCCTCAGAAACCCAAAGGGGGTCACTATGAGTTGGAATCGACTCAATTGCAGTGAGTTTGGGTTTTTGTTGGGGGTGCTGATCATTTCCCTTCAGATGCTCTACTATCTCCTACCACTGAACATGTGAAAAAATGAAATTCATCATTTCCACAAACTCAACCCAAAGGAGCCATCAAGTGTGTTACCTGTCCCACCTGTACCGATGACCAGCTCTGGGCTCCTGATAAGAACCTCTGTCCCCGGGTGGTGAAAATGGTTAATGTACTTGTCTGCTGACCAGAAGTTGGAGATTTTAGTCTAACCAGCAGCTCCTTATAAGAAACTCCTGCAGATCTACTTCCAAAAAAGATCAGTCACTGAAAATCCTATGCAGCACACATGGGTCACCATGAATCAGAATCAACTCCACAGCAACCAGTTGTTTAATAGTCACTGCTGATTGGGTCTGGGATATATACCAGTTCCAAGGTGGGATAGGCACAGTAAAGAAGCTTAACTGCCTTCCCACAGCCAATTAATCCAAGGTGGAACACTTGCTCAAGTTTGTTTGATCAGAGTCCTTGAATGTTTTGATTATCAGACCAGAGAAAACAAGCTTCATTCCCTTCTGATGGTGATGCTGTGGGATGTGAGGCCATAGCCAAAACATTTCAGCAGTTATGCTTCCCAATAATTGAAAAGCAGGCTGGCAGAAGGCTAGTATTTCCATGAGTGTGTTCCCAGTGCCAGTCACGGTTCCTGGCATACAGTATTCAATAAATGTTTGTTGAATGGATGATGCCTGCTATTTACTTATTGTCCATTTTAGCAGAGCAGTATAGCAGATATTGTGAGAAAGAACCAAGAAATGGAGATAGGAACTACCATGTAACAAAAAATATATTTAAGAATCATGTATTTGTTGTTTCCTCCATTTCTGAGGAAAAAACAAAGGCTGAGGTAGTTAAAGAGCCAGAAGGTGAGACCTTCAGGTTGGAAGGCACTCAAACTATGACTGCGGAAGAGCTGCCTGAACTGACACAGAGAATAAATGGCAGAACTTGGATGTACACTAAGATCTGTCTGGTCTATGCTCTTCCCATGACATCATGGGTCCTATCTTCAAAGCCTAAAAAATTGTTGGGAAGATGAAACATATTATTGTTTGTTGTTGTCAAGTCAGTTTTGACTCACAGTTACGCTTTGTAGAACAGAGCGAAACATTGCCCCGTGTTGAGCCATCCTCACAATCATTGCTATGCTTGAGCCCATTGTTATAGCTATTGGGTCAATACGTCTCATTAAGGGTCTTTCCCTTTTTCTCACACCCTCTCCTTTTCCAAGAATGATATCCTTCTCCAGGGATTGGTCCCTTCTGACCACATGACCAAAGCATGAGAGATGAAGTCTGGCCATTCTTGATTCTAAAGAGCATTCAGGCTATACTGATGAAACATATAAACATAAATTAACTTGAGAATGGGGTATGTCCTCTGGGTGTTCACTAATGAAACAGATGCCATTTAAGTTTATGGTAAAGTTTGGACAGAAAGTCAGTGTGTCCCATAACCTACTAGAATTGCAGACTGTTACTTGATTTTGGCAGTACTAATGAATAAGGTTCACCACTTATCTGTCAGTTTGTCATACTGGGGTGGTTTGTGTGTTGTTGTGATGCTGGAAACTATGTCATTGGTATTTCAAATGTCAGCAGGGTCTCCTAAAGTAGACAGATTTCAGTGGCACATCCAGACCAAGACAGACCAGGAGGAAGGCTAGGGTTGTCTTTGCTGAAAAAAGTGGCCACTGAAAACCTTACAAAGAGCAGTGACACATTGTCTGATACAGTGCCAGAAGATGAGACCTTCAGGTTGGAAGGCACTCAAAATATGACAGGGGAAGAGCTGCCTGCTCAAAGTAGGGTAGACCTTAATGACATGGATTGACCAAAGCTTTTGGGACCTTCAGTTGCTGATATAGCATGACTCAAAATGAGAAGAAACAGCTGCAAACATCCATTAATAATCAGAAAGTGAAATGTATGAAGTATGAATCTAGGGAAATTGGAAGTTGTCAAAAATGAACTGAAACACATAAAAGTTGATGTGTAATGCAAGGGACTGGCATTGTTTTGAATCAGACGATCATGTGGTTTACTGTGCCAGGAATGACATATTGAAGAGGAATGACATCACATTCATCATCAAAAAGAACATTTCAAAATGTATTCGAAGTACAACACTGTCAGTGATATTCTTACAAGCAAGACCAGTTATCATGACTATTGTTCAAATTTGCTCACCAACCATTAAAGCCAAAAGATAAAGAAATTGAAATTTTAAAAAAATGAACTTCTATAGCCTGAAACTGATGAAACATGCAATCAAGATGCATTGATAATTACTAGTGATTGAAATGCAAAAATTGGAAATAAAGAAGAAGCATTAGTAATTGGAAAACATGACCATGGTGTCAGAAATGATGCTGGAGATCACATGATAGAATTTTGTGAGACCAGTGACTTGTTCATGGGAAATACTTTTTTTCAATAATATAAATGGTGACTACACATGTGGACCTCTCCAGATAGAATACACAAGAATCAAATCAACTATATCTGTGGAAAAACACAATGGAGAGTCTAAGTATCATGGGTCAGAAAAAAGCCCAGATATTCTGAATGATGCAGGAAGCATCAAAAGAAGATGGAAGGAATACACAGAGTCACTGTAAAAAAAAAAAAAAAAAAAAAAAAAAAAAAAAATAGGTCAATTTTCAACCATTTCAGGAGGTTTCATATGATCAAGAACTGATAGTACTGAAAAAAGAAGTCCAAGCTTCACTGAAGGCATTGGTGAAAACCAAGCTCCAGGAACTAATGGAATACCAATTGAGATGTTTCAACAAATGGATGCAGCACTGGAGGGGCTTACTCATTTATACCAAGAAATTTGAGAGGCATTTTCCTGGCCAACCAACTGGAAAAGATTGGGATTTGTGTCCACTCCAAAGAAAGATGATCCAATGCAGAAATCATTGAACAATATCGTTAATATCATGTGCAAGTAAAATTTTGCTGAAAATAATTAAAAAATGGTTGCAACAGTAGATAAATAGGAAATTGCCAGAAATTTGAGCCAGATTCAGAAAAGGACATGGAACTAAGGATATCATTGATGATGTCAAATAGACCTTGGCTGAAAGCAGAGAATACCAGAAAGATGTTTACGATGTTTTATTCAGTATGCAAAATGATTTGACTGTGTGGATCACAACAAATTATGGACAAAATTGTAAAGAATGGGAATTCCAGCACACTTAATTGTGCTCATGGGGAACTTGTACATTGACCATGAGGCAGTCGTTCAAATAGAACATGGGGATATAGCGTGGTTTAAAATCAGGAGGGGTGTGCATACTCACCATACTTATTCAATCTGTATGCTGAGTAAATAATCCCAGAAGCTGAACTATATAAAGCATCAGTCTTGGAGGAAGATTCATTGACAATATTTGATATACAGAAGATGCACCTTTCCTTGCTGAAAGCAAAGAGGACTTGAAGCACTTCACAATGAAGATCAAAGACCACTGCTCTCAGTATGGATTATGTCTCAACATAAAGAAAACTTTGCACAACTGGATCAATAAGCAAAATCAGGATAAAGGGGAAAGATTGAAGTTGCCAAGGATTTTATTTTACTTGGATCCACAGTCAACTCCAATGGAAGTGGCAGTCAATAAATCAAATGCTATATTGCATTGAGCAAATCTGCTGCAAAAGACCTCTTTAAAGTGTTAAAGAGCAAAGATGTCACTTTGAAGATGAAGGTGCCCCAAACTTAAGCCTTGGTATTTTCAATCACCTCTTACATGTGCAAAACCTGGACAACAAATAAGGAAGACTGAAGGAAGAAGAATTGATGCACTGAATTACAGTGTTGGCAGAGATTACTGACTATACCCTAAGGTCACTATGAGTAAAAACCAACTCTACAGCATCTAACAACAACTAGAAGAAAAATAAATCTGACTTGGAAATAATATAGCCAGAATTCTCTGTAGAAGGTGAGAATGGTGAGACTTTGTCAAGTTATGAGGAGGGACAAGTTCCTGGGGAAGGATATCATGCTTGGTAAAGTAGAGGGTCAGCAAAAAAGAGGAAATCTTCAATTAGATGGATTGACACAGTGGCTGCAATAGTGGGCTCAAGCGTGACAGCAATTGTGAGCATGGTGCACGACCAGGCAGTGTTTCGTTGTCAGGCTCACTATGAATTGGAACCAACTCAACAGGACCTAACAACAACAACAATTAATAAGATCTGACAAAAATACAATTGTAAATATAAAGAAGATCTGACTGTAATTTTAGAAGAAAGTAATGTATCCCAACCCATATTCAGAGTTGGGCTGTTTCTGTGACAGCCAGAGAAGTGATCATGAAGAAAGTGCTCATTGTAACTGGGGTTTCTAGCAAGTCTGTCACCACAGATTTGTAAAACATTATATTGTTTTTGTTCCATGTGATCTACTGTTATTTCATCACCAACATTTGTAGATAGTGTGTGTGTGTCTAATTTTGTCCCATGACAAAGTCAATTCAATTTACATTCAAATAATTTCCAGCTTTCCCTTTTTCCTGTTCTGGCTTTAGCTACAACTTATGAGCAAAGATGGTGAGTAGTGGTTTAGAGATTATCAGAAGAGAATCAATTGCTCTAATCCTGACACCAGAAGAAAAATTGGGAGTGTACACTTAGGGGTTTCTGTTCTCCAGGCTTTCTTAAGTGATGTGGGAGTTGGGGTTGAGAGAATGAAAAAGGAGCTGGTCCACTAGTGTTTGTATCAGTCCGGGTGCCTTGGTTACAAGCAACAGAACCACCACTGAATATCATGCAGGAAAGAGTTGGGTTTTTTTTTTTTTTTTTTTTTTTTTTGGTCAGCATAGTGGGAAGCTCATGAAATAAACAGAGAGGCTAGAAAAAGAGGCATAGGAGAAGCAGAATCCAAAGAAACCTCAGGTGTCTAGCAGCTGCAATGACTGAACCATCAGCTTTTTTTTTTTTTTTTTTTTCCCTGTCTTTGCAACACTATGCTCAAGATTCAAAGTCTGGGGAAAAATTCAAATTGAGTTCCATCCTTAGCTAGGCAAGGACTGAGCACTTTCCTTTACTTAAAAAGCCATCAAATGTTATTGAAAGAAAAGAATAGATACTGCACAGCAGGAAAATGACAAATATCCACTATATCCCCTCTCCAAGCCAGCCCTCCTAATGACCCAGCTCAGGAGTTGCTATTCCCAGAGGCACCTCCCAGAGACCAGAGCCTATGGTGCTTAACCTGCCTGCATTTAGTAACTCCTGTTCTGCCTTTTTCTCTGAGAACAGAAATCTAGATCTAATATGTCCTGAGGACCGTTTATCACTCTCATTATCCTATAACTATTTCAGTTCTGTGAAAGAAAGGGTAAGAGTTTATATACTCATGCAGGGAGTGGACATATGATCCAAACTTGGCCATAGCTGCTGATCCAGGGATTCATACATAATACAAACGTTAAGTTCCTCTGAAAGAGCTACAGCAGACAAATTAGGCCTATTATGGAATGAAGAACTATTGGTCTATAATTTCCTCTGAAGATTTTCTTGTAAACAGGAGAATTTCCTAAAGAGAATGTTTTAAGGGTCTTTGTATTAGTTTCCTATTGCTGCAGTAACAAATAACCACCAATTTAGTAGCTCAAAACAACAGAAGTTTATTATAATTCTGGATGTCAGAAGTCCAATTGAGATGTTAAAATTGAGGTATCTGCAGAGCTACATGCCTTCTAGAGGCCCTAAGAGAAAACCCATTTTTGCTTTATCCAGTTTCTAGAAACTGCCTATATTCATTGGCTCCTGGCCTCTCCCTCCATCTTCAAAGATAGCAGCATAGCATCTTTAAATAGTTCTATATCTGACCATCTGCTTCTCTCTTACTTTTTTTTTTTTAATTTATTTTGTAATTTGGGTGAAAGTTTACAGAGCAAATTCATTTTCCAAATAGCAGTTCATACACATTTTGTCTCAAACATTGACTGCAATTCCCCACAATGTAACAGCTCTCTTCCCACTTCCTCACCATGGTTACCTCTCCCTGTGTCCTTACCTCCCATGCACTCTCCTGGACCCACCCCCCACAGCTGTCACCAAGTAGTGTATTGCTCCAAGCAGTGTATCCACCTCATGTAAATGTTCACCCCATATGCCTGTCTATTGTTTGACTGGAAGTCACAGGAATGAGTTCAATTCCAGACCTGAAGGGTGGCTAGTGGCCATAGTCTCAGGGGTCTCACCAGGCTCGATCAGATCAGCATACTTTTTTGTTTTTAAATGATTTTGAGTTTTTTTCCACATTGTTCTTCTACTTTATCCGGGATCTCCTGCACTGATCCCCCTCTGAGTGGTTGACAGTAGTAGCTGGGCACTATCTAGTTCTTCTGTTCTCATGGTCATATAGGCTGAGGATCGCATGGTCTACTGGTCTCTTGGCTTAACTGTTTCCATGCATCTTTGGTTGTCTTTATTCTTCTTTGCTCTGGATAAGAGACCCATCATTGTATCTAGATGGCTGCTTGCAAACTTTTAAGATCCCAGTCACAACTCACCAAAGTAGGATGTGGAACAATGTTTTTGTGCATTATGTTATGCCAGTTGAGCTTGATGTCCCTTGCAACCATGGTCCCAAGCACACAGGTCCAACTACTTGCTCCCTCTGGGTTGCTGACTGTAACCAAGAAGCCACCTCAACCTTGCCCCTTGTCAGGTCTACTATACACTTGGACATTCTTATAGCACATACAAATATGCTTGTAGAAACATTGTCTGCTAATCTTACACACGGTCCTGGGCACAATACCTGCTGCCTAGACCTGATCGTTCTGCCTGTCCATGCATCTATCCACCTGTAGATCAATGCTTGCCATCACTGACAATGCAGTAGTATACATGCAAAAATGCTCATCTTTGTTGTCTGTACCTTCCATGTACCTCTCTCTGTCTTCCTCTTCCTCAATGCTACCATGTTGATCACTCACATTTGGTACATTGCCCTTCCCTTCCCCAAAATCAATACTTGTCTCTACCTATCTAGCAGTGTGAACCTCCCCTCTCACCCCTGGTAACCAACAAAGAAAGTTTCCTTCCATCTATAAACCTTTCCTTGACTTTTTACAATGATGAACTAAAACAGTATTCTGTCTTCTGTGATTGACTTATTTCACTCAGCACAATGTCCTCCAAGTTCATCCATGTTATACAGTGTTTTGCTGATTCTACGTTACTCTTTAGGGTTGCATAGTATTCCATTGTATGTATCTACTATAGTTTGGTTATCCATTCTTCTATTGATGGGCGCCTAGGTTGTTTCCATCTTTTGGCTATTGTAAATAGTGCTGCAATGAACATGGGTGTGCATATATCCGTTCTTGTCCTGGCTCTCACTTATTTAGGATATATACCTAGTAGTGGAATGGCTGAGTCAAATGCTATTTCTAATTTCAATTTTTTAAGGAATTGCCATACTCCTTTCCACAGTGTTTGTATCATTTTATAGTCCCACTAGTGGTGTATGAGAGTCCCAATCTCTCTGCATCCTTGCCAGCATTTGTTATTTTCTGTCTTGTTGAACTTTCCTAGTAGTGCTAGGGCAAGATATTATCTCATTGTTGTTTTGATTGGCATCTCTCTAATGGCTAATGATCATCAGCATTTCTTCATGTATTTGTTAGCTGCCTGAATATCCTTTTTGGTGAAGTGTCTATTCATATCTTCTGCCTATTTTTAATTGGATTCTTTTGTCTTTTTGTTGTTGAGGTGTTGGAGATTTCTATAAATTTTAGAGATAAGTCCCTTGTCAGATATGTCATTGCCAAATATTTTTTCCCGATCTGTAGGTTCTCTTTTGAGTCTTTTGGTGAAGTCTTCAGAAGCACATAAAAATTTAATTATCAGAAGGTCCTATTCATCTAGTTTCTCTTCTGCTGTTTGTGCATTTTGGGTTATGCTTGATAGCCTATTTACGCCATATATTGGAGCCTCTAAATTTGCCCCTAGTTTTTCCTTGAGAAACTTTATAGTTTTAGGTTTCACATTTAAGTCTTTGATCCATATGGAGTTAGCTTTTGTGTATAGTGTGAGGTACAGATCTTGTTTCATTTTTCTGCAAATGGATATCCAGTTATACCAGCACCATTTGTTAAACAGACAATCTCTTCCCCATTTAATGGATTTCAGTCCTTTATCAAAGATCAGCTGACCAGAGGTCAATAGATCTATTTCTGGGTTCTCAATTCCATTACACTGGTCTGTGTGTCTGTTGTTGTACCAATACCATGCAGTTTTGACTACTGTGGCTATATAGTAGGTTTTAAGATCCAGGAATGAGAGACTTTCTACTTTGTTCCTCATCTTCAACAGTGTTTTGCTTAATCCTTCAATAGTGTTTTGCTTATCCAAGGTCTCTTTCCCTTCCATATAAAATTAATGATTGGTTTTTCCATATCCTTAAAGAATATTGATGGGATCCGGATTGAGATTGCATTGAAAGTATAGATTTGGGTAGTGTTGACATTTTTACAATATTCAATTTTCCTATCCATGAGCGTGGTATTTTCTTCCATTATGTATCTCTCTTA
>NW_006921687.1:8524013-8551325 GCF_000298275.1 Orycteropus afer afer | reverse complement strand
GGGGTTTTATCATGTATTCCTAGAAATGTAACCACATTCATTTGCCCAGAGATGAGGCTCCCAACCCAATGTTGGGCTGACTAAAGAACTGCTTCTAAGGGTCTGCCAAATGTAGACATTCTATCCAATATTGAGACAGGTCAAAACAGTCAGATCCTCTCTCTTGGAGTGCTTGAATTGCAGACATTTCTGGTTAGCAGTCAAATGCCTTAGGCAATATACTACCATAGCTCCCATGTTATGTTAACGGTAAATAAGATATAAGCCTACTGCTATCAAGTCAACTCCAACTCATAGTGACCTCCATAGGGTTTCCAAGGCTGTAAATCTTTAAAGAAGCGGACTGCCTCATCTTTCTCCCATAGAGTGGCTAGTGGGTTTGCACTGTCAACCTTCGGTCAGCAGCCCAATGCCTTAACCATAGCACTACCAGAGCTCCTTAGAGATACAAAAAGCAAAGACAATAAATAGAAACTATGATTTTAAGAGAAAGGTAAAGAGCCAGATATGGGTCACCCAGTAGACAGACAAAGCAGGAGAGAGGGAAGCAGAGACTCAAAGGGTAAGTCAGTGCACAGTCATTCAGGGCTTCAAACAAGTTCATCCTGATTCAACCCCCTTCTGAAAATTTACATTTCCACTCCAGATCCGGTATATCAGAATCTACATTTAAACAAGATCTTCAGGTGATTCTAACAGATCTTATATGTTAAAATGTAGATTCAGATTCAGTGTATCTGGAGAGGAAATTCAAATTTTAGCAGGGGGTTGAAGTAGAATGAACTAGTTCAAAGCTCTGAACTGAGTATCTCTACCAGGGGATGAATCGCCATCAAAGTGACTGTTGAACCATTGTTTCTAAACTATAACAAATGAGGTTCTAGTGGTCTATGTCTGCAACAGCTTAAATATTTTTCTTGTCTTTCCATCCATTTCCACAATAAACTCTCATTAATTGAATAGCCTGTGTCTCTCTGCAATCTGAAAGAGCCTGACACAAAGTCAAGGCATGAAATCTGTCTAGTTCAGGAATTAAATGAGAGATACCTGGAGATTATCTCCCTAAAACATTTTTACTGCTTTCCCAGTAAACTCCTTTTCATTGTGGACTAATTTTATTAAAGGGGAATTGTCAAATGACTATAGAGCAACACCAAGACTGCTCATGACATATTTTTTTTGGGGGGGGCGGGGTAAAATCTCTGTCACACTGTGAACAGAATAAGAAATGTGAGAGGAAACCAGTGAAATAAAAGAAGGTGGAGATTTTTGTATATGAAGAAAGAAAAGAGAGGAGTATTTATGAACAAAGTAACTTATGCATTCTATGTGTGTGTGTCCTTATATGCATGTTTTTATTAGGTCAAATCTAAAGCCTGTTGTCATCCACAGAAGACATGGAAGCAATATGATGGATCTGGAAGGAGGCCAGCAAAATTCCTAACCCTACCCTCTTAAACCAAAACAATACTGACATGCATGAAATTGCTATTTATGAGGTTATAAGCTCTAAAAGAACATATTGTATACACAAAGAAAAATCCCACCCACATAGCTCATTCTTTTCCAGATTTGAATTTAGGCTGGAAAGCTCTGGGATAAGAAAACCAACTCTTTTGGTTTTCAGGTTGTATTTAACACTTGGCCACAGTTCAATAACCACTCTTTTTATACAGTGCTTCTTAATTTTTTTGGAGTCATAAACATGTTTGAATATTTTATGAAAACTATGAACCTCTCCTCTAAAAGAATCAATGTACACACAAAATTTTTCACATAATTTCAGGGAGTTCATGGTTTCCCTGAACTAACATGGACCCCAAATAAAACTTTAAAAGAACCCTAATGTATGAAGGGTTGAGTTACTTTAGTTCTACAGATACCACTTTCTCTTACCTTCCTCATTCCCCCATTTCCTAGAACTTTTCACAGGTATTTATGGAATTTTGTATAATTTGTGTATTTTAACAAGGGTTTCTAAAAGGATGCCACTGGAGAAACTCTGGCTGTGGGTGATTTAAAGAATGTTTCTTGAGAAGAAGGGTAGAGAAATGCTAGATAGTAATTAAATCTGTTGTGCCTTCCCTACTGTCCTCTTTGCCATCATAGTACAGATGCTGCCTCAATCTAATTCTTACTCTTTGCTTCATTTTAATAAAAATATTGAAGATTGGAGACTGGAGTTCATCTAGTCCAGTGCTTCTCTGTGCAACAGACTCAATTGAAAATCTTCTTTAAACACAGACTTAAATTCTACCCTGTAATTTCTATTTCTGTAACTCTAGCGTGGGACCTAATAATTTGCATTCATAATAAGCTTCCAGGTGGATCTGAAGCTGAAAGTCCTTGACTACACTTTCAAAGGCACTGATTTCACCTATTTTAAAGATAAGAGGCTGAAACCTACTCATGTTTCCGCTGCTCTGCCTCTTTCTTTGAAGATGGACAGATTCCCTTAACCTTTTGGTTCTACCTTACAAAACTATTATTAGCAATGAATGAGACAATGGTGCAAACACAGTAAGTTCATAACTACCTCAGGGTCTTTGAGCTCTCTGCCCCTTTTGCCAAAAGATGTTCTGCCCTCGTCATCACATGACTTCATTCAGGTCTTTGCCCAAAGTTAGCCTCTTTGGCTTTCATGACCACCATGTTAAAAATAGGTTCCCATCATTATTTATCTTCATACACCACTGTTGTTAGCAGCTCTAGATGGTGATCCTATGTATAAGAGGGTTTTCACTGTCTGATTTTCAGAAGTTGATCACCATGTCTTTCTTCCTAGCCTGTCTTAGTCTGGATGCTTGGTTGAACTCTGTTCAGCATCACAGCAATACACAAGTTTCCATTGACTGAGATGTGGTGGTTATGCTTGAGGAGTATTGGCCAGTAATCACACCTGGGTCTCCTGCATGCGAGATGAGAACTCTAGCATGGGACCACTGCTGCTCTCTTTCATGCATTACTTTAGATTAATATCTCAAGCTGAATCACATGTTTGTGGGCATATCTCCATGACTACAGGGATTTGTCTCATTTACTGCTATGACTCTAGCTCATAGAACTGGGCCTGGAACAAGATGGGGTCTCAGTCAATATTTTTTGAAAGCATTAAAGCTGTTTTTTTTTTTTTTTTTTTAAATACTACAAATTTTATTCTTCTTTATGACCTTCATTGAATTTTTAAGTTTTTCTGTAATTTTAGTACTTTCCAGCTTTCTATTTCAATAGTTATTATTTTAACAAAAGAGTTTAATAATGATATTTAGAGATAAGAGAGGGAAAAAAGCATGCAATGCAATGCAAATACTCCTAATTAGTTAATGTGATTGGGATAGTAACCAAATAGAGAAGGCCATAACTGAGAGGGGCATTTCTTTATAGAACTAGAGGAAATTAGTATCCCATTTGATTGTTTTCAATTATTCATGCAATAAATTCATGTCTATGGATGATCTACTACATTCCAGGTATTATTCTAAGCTATAGTCCAGGGATATAAATGAGAAAAAAAAATTACTGCCTTGAGATAGCTTTCATAATACTGGAAGGCAGGTGGAGAGAAAACATACAATATGAATATATTACAAGGTATGTTACAAGGTAATACGTGACTTTGGGGTAAAGTCACAGTAGGAGGGACAAGGGGTATGTGTAAGTGTGGGGGGTGCAGTTTCAAACAGAATAGTCTTAGGAAAGACCTCACTGAAAAGGCAACGTTGAGAAAAGATGTGAATGAGGCAAGAAAAGAGCCATCCTAGAGAAGAGTGTTCTCCACAGAGAGTAGAATGTTCAAAGGCCCTGAGACAGACCAAGGATGCCAGAGTGGCTAGAACAGAGTGAGCAAGAGGATGAAAAGTAAGTGATGAGGTTGGAGAAGTCGGGAATCTGGGTCATATAGGGCATGGTAGGCCACTACAAGGATGGGGAACCATTGGTGTGTTGTGGGGTTAAAACTTGATCACAATTTGCCTTATATTTTAACAAGATCACTTTATTGCTAAGTTGAGAAGAGTCTGTCTCAGATCCAGGCTCTGGATTCTCCAAGTAGAAATCTTCTTTTAAAAGCCTATTTCAGTTTTTTCTCCAATAATTTCTGCATCAATCATTCTTTATTTAAAAATATTTAGTGAGCATCTACTAAAACCATGGCATTGTGAGTTTTTTTTTTTTTTTTTTTGAAATATAGAAGGAAAAATAAGTAAAAACAAACAAACAAACAAAAGCCATTATTGAGAGCCTTTTGTGTGCCTTCCAGGCAGGGTGCTCTCTCATAATCATTGCCCTCCTAGAGCAGTTGGGTTAGCAAAAGATATAAAACAATGTGCACAATAATAGCCAGGACTCCATGAAAGAATCACCACGTGTACAAAGCCCTGGTGGGTGTGTGAAGCACAGCAGCTTACTTATGACTGGGTGCTCAGCCAAATCTTCTCAAAATGGCCAGCATAAAAACAGGAGTACTGGCAAGGTGGGTCCCAGGCTCCACCTTGGAGGAAATGGCAGTCTGCCAACAGAGAAGAGGCAAACATGGCAGACTTGGAGTTCATGAAGAGAAAGTGCAGACAAGAAGCTAGGGGAGTTGGTTGGATCCAGATTCTGTAGAGGGTAACAGCCTTAGAGGAGGGACCAAGAAGCCAACGAAGATGTCCAAGAAGGGGGCAGATACCAGGACAAAGCCACGCATGCCTGGAGGTAGGAGGAGCAAGATGGCTGCTGGTTGGAAGGAGAAGTATTGAGACACTATCTATGAAGAACTTAAGTCAGAAATTACTTTGCGTTGGTATGAAACATTTCTTGCCAATTGTTAAGCATAAACTAACTTTTAAGTTTGATCTGTATACTCCACATTCTGCCTGGGGAGGGACAGTCAAGTGGGAATTTTTATATTGGCATTCATGCTGTGATTAGGGGGAAATTCTTTAGGGCAGACAATTATATCAGCATATTTTTCTAATTTATATTTTAAATAGTGCAAGTGTTCCCAGAGGCCTGGTGACAGACACAACTTCTATAAATATATTTAAGTCCAACAGTCTGCATACAACTGCCAGCCTGTTGAAGACTCCTATCCCCTCCCAGATTTAACCAATTTTTAAAGGCAATTAGTTTTGGAAATTTTAAACCTGCAACCAATCAGTCTAAGGATAAACAGAATTTATTCCAACAGTATTGCAAAAGAACATTTTCCCCTAATCCTTGTTTCTTTGGCATTAAACTCTTTCTCCTTGAAATGAAAGCTGGGAGATTTGCTTACATCACCAAGTTTGTGGAGATCAACACTAAGCTCGTGTAAGATGCAGGCAGATGTGCCAGTGTGCTGTAATGGAGGGAGTGTAGGTGCTGCAATCAGACAGGCTCAGTTACTATCCCCAGTCTTTTTCCCTTCCCAATCATGTGGCCTTGGCCAAATCATTAACTGCTGCTGTTAGAAGCAGAATAAAGTACTGCTCTGGACCCAAATCTGCTAACTCCTTGCTGTGTGACCTTGGGAAAGTTCCTTTACCTTTCCGTGTTGCAGTTTCTGTAACCCTGAAATAATAATAGTACCTACTTCATAGGGTTGTTTGAGAATTAAATGACTCAAATTATGAAAAGTATTTAATACCACCAGACAAACAGGCAGCACTATACAAGTGTTTGTTCTTTTATCACTAGTTTTTTAGAAAGGATTTAATCTCTCACAAGGCATTTATAATGATTAAATGAGATCTTAGGAAGAGACTATATTATACATTTAAGATTATAGACACTTGGAAACTTGTGACCAGATTATGTGTATTTAAATTCTAGCTCTGCCATTTAGAAACTATATGACCTCAGTCAAGTTATTTAAACTTTCTATACATCAGTCTTCCTATCTTTAAAAATATAGATAATAAGAACATTCACCCAAACTATTTTATGAAGATTGAAAATATTATAAATACTTATAATAATTACAACTGTACCTGACACAGAGTGAGTGTTAGGACAATGTATTTTGGCTATTACTATATGTTAAGGCATTTAAGATAATGCTCAGCATATGGTACACCAGCAATAAACGTTACTTCCTCTTTTGTCAGCCATATTCTTATTACAAAATGGGTTTTCCTAAGAGCTATATAAGGAGCTCTGGTGGTGCTGTGGTTAGAGAATTGGACTGCTAAGTACAAGGTTGGAGGTGTGAACCCACAAGCCACACCATGAGAGGAAGAGGAGGCAGTTTACTTCCGTAAAGAATTGTTGTTGTTATGTGCCGTAGAGTCAGATCCGACTCATAGCGACCCCTCCTTGGGTTTCCGAGGCAGTATCACTATGGAAGTAGATTGCCCCATCTTCCTCCTGAGAAGTGGCTGGTGAGTTTGAACTGCCAGCCTTCTGGTTAGCAGTCAAGTGCCTTAGCCACTACAGCCTTGGAAACACTATGGAGCAGTTCTATCCTGTCCTATATGGTTGCTATGAGTTGCAATTGACTCAGGGGTGGTGGGTTTAGTTTTGGGAAACCTTTCCAGTCTGTAAGAGTGTTTGCTATGAGTTTATAAGGTAAGATGATGAATCTATTTCCATGCATATTTTTAAAGAAAAAGATAATCTATTTTTTGAAGTCCAAAGTAGTCATATTAGTTCATTCAATAGTTGTTTAATGATCATTAACATGGAGTCCCTCAGTGGCACAAATAGTTAAGCGCTCAACTACTAACTGAAAGGTTGATGGTTCCAAGCCACCCAGAAATGCCTTGGAAGACAGGCCTGGTTATTTATTTCTGAAAATTCATAGCCATGAAAACCCTGTGGAGCAGTTTTACTCCACCACGTGAGGTCATCATGAGCTGAAATCGACTTGATAGCAAGTAACATCAAAAAAGACATGAAAGGAGGATTGTACCAGTGTTAGGGATGTCATGAAACACTATGTCACACATTCTCAGGTAGCCAAAGGTCTAATGGGAGACTGACAGATAAACCAAAAATTACAATGAGTAGTGATGAATGCTATAATAGAGCTGTGGTAAAAAGAGCCACAAAGAAGATACAGATGAAGGCAGCCTAGAGGGTTAGCCTTTTCTAGATGAGGAAATGGTTGGAATGGGTGTTAAAGAGTAAATAGGAGTATGTCAGACAGATGAGAAGATAAAAATATTTGGGTGAAAGGAAAAGCATGTGTTAAAGATAGGAGGTATAAAACTAGGCACATGGGGCAAGTTAGTATCAACTCAAGGGCAACTTATTTATTTGTTTCTTGGAAGTTTTTTTTGGTCGTGAGATAAGTAGGCAGAATTCTGCTTCCAGCCATGAAAGAGGAATTGACATGGAAACTTCTTTCCATAGCAAGCATCTAGATTATTGTTAATGTATAAGAAACTTTTTTTTTTTTTTTTTTTTTAGAGGCTAGGACAACAGGAAGGACTGTAATTCTTGAGAAGAGAAAAATGAGGTTAGTCCCATGATTGTGTAGATAATTTTAAAAATTCTTTCTCATTTTTAAATTTAAAAAAGATTATTTCAGCAAAACCAATAAAAAGTACTATTAGATTTATAACATATAGAAGTAAAATATATGACAACAATAGCACAAAGGAGGGAATGGGATATAGAATACACTGTGGTGCAGTGATTTACATAATATGGCCCTTTCTAGGCATAGTCTTTTAACCTACCTAAAGATTGGGTGTGCACCTAAGATGCTAATGGTCCACCAGGAGGAATGGGCAACTTGCAGCTAATGCGGATAAGATGCATGGCCTTGTGCGGACCATGCAAATAAAGTATATAGAATCTTAACAAGAAGATTGGTCAGATTTGGCCATCCCACTAGGTTTAGGATGAGACATACCAGAGGTGGACAGTGAGGACCTGACTACCACCAAGAAGGGATAAGAGCAGACTGTCCTTTAGACCCAAGGTCCCTGTCTAGGAGCCTCCTAGACCCAGGATACAGAGAGCTGCAACACCAGAGGTGGCAAGGGATGGCATAAAGCAGTGGCATAGAAACAAAGGCAGCAGAGGCAGTATAATCAGGAGACTGGCAGGAGATGGAATAGTGGGTTAGCTTGTCCATAGAGCACGAGAGCTGAGCACTTTTGGGCAGGAGGTTTGCTGAAGGAGGAGGGTGCCTCTGGCCACTTGACACGGTTAGACTTGCTGACCCCTGGAGCAAGAGAGCTGAGGGTCTTTGGGCCACGGCTTACTGGTGGAGTGGGGTGCCTCTGGGTACTTACTGGCAGAGCTAAAGAGCTTTGTAACACTTGCCCAAGTACGATAGAGGCTGGGTTGGCCCAAGAGGCCCCAAGGTCTAAGGGCATGAAGGGCTGAGGGCCAGAGAGAGACATGTCCCCAAGCATGGCTGAAAAGAGGCTGTCCTGATCTAAGTACTATATCCTGAGTGATTTATGTCGCTGAATTGTAACCTATTACTTCCCTAATAAGAGCCATAATTGTGAGTTTTGTCTGTGATTTCTCTGTGGCCATTGCAAGGAATTAGCAGTAGAGAGTGCTGTGGGAGGGGCAATTCATATCAGAATTGGTATAAAGGTTGGAGAGTAGAGGCATGTCTGACTTCTGCCTTGTGGGAATTAGCCTTGGGCAATGCAAATGGTGATTCTCATGAAGTTAGAGGAGGTCAGATGCCACCGCCACACCATTTTTACAGTACTCTTACAAAGTTCTTACATTACATATGCAGTGGGATATTATTATTAGAAGGGAAACCCTAGAACAACCACACACACATACACACACACACAAAAAAAACCCCAAATGGGATAGCTAATAAATGAAAAATTTTAAGAAAAGGAATAATAAAAATACCAATTAATTCAAAAGAACATCTGAAAAGAAGAAAGAAAGAACACATATTAGATTGGAAAATAGAAAACAAATGGTGAGATAATAGAATGAAACCCAAAATTATGTTAATTATATTACATTTATATGGTCTAAGTACTCCAATTAAAAGACAAATAATATTAGAATTGATCGAAAAGCAACCCACCTTATGCTGCCTTTACTAAATTCACTTTTAATGTAACAGATAACTTTTAACATAACAGATCAAAGTACTTAGATCTATCATAAGAAAACTTGAGTAGCTAATATTTATAAAACAGAAGAACAAGATTTCAGATCAAGGAATATTTCCAGTAGTGAAGAAAGTTATTTCATTATTAAATGAAAAAAAAGTAAGTTTATTTAAAAGCCAGGCAAAAACCAAAACCAAACTCACTGCAGTCAAGTTTATTTGACTCATAGCAACCCCTTCTTGGGTTGCTGAGGCGGTATCTCTATGGAAGTAGATTGCCCAATCTTCCTTCCGAGGAGTGGCTGGTAGGTTTGAACCACCAGCCTTCTGGTTAGCAGTCAAATGCCTTAGGCACTATGACGCCAGAGCTCCTCAAATGTGCATATAAAAATAAGAGAGCTTCAAAATACACAAACTGAAAATAAATAGAACTGAAAGAGGACACAGAAAAATCTATAATCTTAGTAGAAGATTTTAACTTTTCTCTCTCAATAACTGACAAAATAAATAAATAAACAGTAAGGACATAGATGATTTCAACATCACAATTGACTAACTTGACCTGGTTGACATTTATAGACATTGTCCCTAACAGTTGCAGAACACACATTCTTCTCAAGCACAGATAGAGTATTCATCAAAATAGATCATATACTGGACAATAATACAAGTCTGAAAAAATTAAAAATGATTGAAATAATAAAGAATATATTCTGTGGTCTTTGGGAATTAAATTATGTCTATGTTAACTTAAATTGCACCTACAGAATTAAATAAACCTAGAAAATCTTAATATATTTGGAAAATAGACAACAGTACTCTAAATAACATAGATTGAAGAAGAAATAACAAAGAAATTATAAAATATTTTTAACTGAATAATAAATATAAGAAAAGTTATAAAAATTTTTGGGATACACCTAAAGGATGCTCAGAAGAAATTTTATAAATTTAAATGCTTATATTAGGAAGAAGAGGAGCTTAGGCATAGTGCCTAAGGCATTTGACTGTTAACTGGAAGGCTGGTGGTTCAAACCCACTAGCCGCTCCTCAGAAGGAAGACTGAGCCATCTACTTCCTAAAGATACCATCTCGGAAACCCAAGGAGGGGTCCCTATGAGTCAGATCCAATTCTACAGTGGTGAGTTTGGTTTTTTATTAGGGAGAAGAAATCTCTAAAATTAATGGTTTAAATATTTACTTAAAGAAGCTAGAAAAAGAAAAATAAGTTAATCTCAAAATAAGGTGGAGAGAGGAAATAATAAAGACAACAGAACAAATCAATAAAATAATCAAAAGAGAAAATCAATAAAAACAAAGGTGTTTTTTTAAATCATAAACATCTATTAATTTTTAGCTATGAAGAGAAATAAAATAGATATGATACACTTTACTAATATCAGGAATAAAAGAGGTAATAACATTACAAATATTAAAAATATAATAAAGGAATATTAAGAACAACTTTTGTGCCAAACAATTTCACAGCTCACATGAAAGCATAACTTATCTGAATGACACAAGTTACTAAAGTGACACGAGAATATATCTATTAAGGAAAATGAATTCATAATTTTAAACTTTCCCACAAAGAAAACTCCAATTCCAAATGGATTCACTGGTGAGTTGTAGCAAATACTTAAGAAAGACAATGCCGGTCCTATACAAGGTCTTTTGGAAATTTAAGAACTTGTAAATATTTTACAACTTATTTTATAAGGTCAAGGTTAGACTGACACTCAAACCAAAGAAGACTGTATGGCACATAAACACACAAAAGAGAGACAGAAAACTACAGGGTAATATCCCTCAAAAACATAGCTTACCATATTAGTAAAATGAAAAAGAAAAACCATATGATTAATTCAATAGGTATAGAAAAAACACTTGACAAAATCCAACACCTGTATTTAATTTTTTTTTTTTTTTTGTGATTTGGGTGAAAATTTGCAGAGCAAATTTACTTCCCATACAGCAGTCCACATACACTTTGTCTCATGACATTGACTACAATTTATCACAATGCAACAGCTCCCCTCCCACTTCCTCCCAATAATTACCTCTTCCCTGTGTCCATCCCTCCATGCACCCCTGTCCACTGAGCTGTCTCCCTGTGCATAAACAACCCTTCTTTCTCCCATGATTGCTCTCTCCAAGGAGTGTATCTATCTCAGGTAAATGTTCAACTCATATCCCTGTCTTTTGTTGGGCTGGAAGCCACAGGTGTGGGTTCAATTCCAGACCTGAAAGGCAGCTAGGGGCCAGGCTCTATCAGACCAGCAAACCTGGTCCCCACCCCTTTTTTTTTTTTTCCAAATGATTTTGAGTTTTCTTCCACATTATTCTCCCTCTCTATCCAAGACCTCCTACACAGAGCCTCCCCCCCGCCAAGTGGTGGACACTGGTAGCCAGGCACCATCTAGTTCTACTGGTCTCATAGTTGTATAGGCTGTGGATTGCATAGTGTACCAGTTGCTGGAACTAATTGTTTCCATGAATTTTTGGTTTTCTTCATTCTTCTTTGCTCTGGAGGAGGAGAGAACCATCACTGCATCTAGATGGCTGCTTGCAAGCTTTTAAGATCCCAGTCACTACTAGCCAAAGTAGGAGGTGGAACAATGTTTTGTGTAGTATGTTATGCCAATTGAACTTGATGTCCCCTGTGACTATGGTCCCGAGCCCACAGGTTCAACTACTAGGTCCCTCTGGGAAGCTGGCTCTGACAAAGAAATGATTACAACCTTGCCCCTTGTCAGCTCTACTATACACCTGGGAATTCAGATCATATAAATACACTTACAGGACCACTGTCTGCCAACCCTATACATGGTCTTGGGTACATTCCCTGCTTCATAGACATACGTGCTAGTTCAGTCTGTCCACCCATCTATCCACCTGTATACCCATGTTTGCCTTCACTGACAATACAGTACTGTATATACAAAAGGGTTCATCTTTGTTGTCTGTACCTCCCATGTACCTCTCTATGTGTTCCTCTTCCTCAATGCTACCATGTTGATCACATTTGATACATTGTCCTTCTCTTCACCCAAATCAATACTTATCTCTACCTATCTAACAGCAAACACCTCTTCTTGACAAGAACTCTCACCAAACTAGGAATGGAAGAGCACTTCTATAATCTGACAGTGAACATTTATGCTAAACCTAAAGCTAACTTCATACTCAATGGTGATACATTGAATACTTTCTCCTTAAATGGGGAGGCAGTGATCATTCTTCTTGTCACATATATTTAATATTTTATTGGAGGCCCTTACCAGTGAAATAAGGCAAGAGAAAAAAAAAGATATAGATTAGAAAGCAGATAAAATAATAAAGTTTATGCAAATAACACAATCAAGGACATGGAATCCTAGGGAATGTTCATAAACCCTCTAGAATTAATATAGGAATTTAGTGAGATAAAAGCATACAAGACCAATGTATAAAAATCCATTATATTTTTATATTCTAGCAGTAAACACTTGAAAACAAAATTGAAAAACCAATAACATTTATAATGGCTTCTCAAAACATGACATACATAGGGATTATCAAAATTATCAAAATATGTGTAAGCCTCATATATTGAAAACTACAACCATTTCTGAGAGAAAATAAAACCCTATATAATGCATAGCTAGCTGTATCAAGTTCATGAGTAGAAAGACTCACTATTACTCTGCTATTTGCTCTGGCTGTAGGAACATGAGGAAATCATCTCTCGGAGTCTCCATCTTAAAATAGAAATTATACAGCTAAGCAGAGGATTTCTATAATGATCTACTGCAGTAATATATGTTAAAATACTTGGAAAATTGGAGAATGCTACTTAAAGGTAAGATAACATTTTCATAATATTATTAAGCTTCTGAGCTATGAAACATGTGTTTTCAGATACATCTCTACTCTTTACTGATACTTGGGAAACATTCATCATATCTAGAGGGCAATTTATTAAATGAGAGATATGTTCTTTCTTCTCTAGTCATTGACCATGGCAAGTCTACAGAAAACTCAATTACAAAAGCACACTCAAAATGAATGGTGTCTAAGAAAATGAATGCATCTCCAGGAGGACAATTCTGCCACACCTAGGGCTAAAATTAAATGCATCAAAAGTCAGAATAGCTGTTTTAATTTTTACCTGTGAATTTGTTGCAAACATATTTTTAAGCTCTCGAGTTTCATTTGTAATCCTTGTCATTCAAGGTCCTGAGAACATTGTGCACAGTAGCTAGCAACTACTATGATGCCTGGCATTTAGAGGTGAAAAATTAAAGTACAGAGAAGCAAGACTCAATATAGCTGAACAATGATCCAGAAGAGAGACTCTGCTCGTTATTATCATGTGCAATTAAGGTATGGAAGGACCTTACTGAAGTCTAGAATTGAAATTTCAGCATGAAGAGCCACTGGATTATCTATCAGATTTTATCAAGTATTTTGTCTGCATCTATTGAGATGATCACTTGGTTTTAGTCCTTTATTCTACTAATATGTAGTATTGATACTTGAGTTTTGGGTATTGAACCAACCTTGCATTCCTGGAACATATCCCACTTGGTCATGGTGTATGCGTTACTAGATTCAACTTCTAGTATTTTGTTGAGGATTTTTGCATTATATGAATATGGGCTATTGGTTTGTAATTTCCTTGTGATATCTTTGGTTTTGGTATCAGGGCAATATGGCTGCATAGAATGAGTTTGGGAATTCTATCCTTTCTATATTTTTGGAAGAATATTAATAACTGGTATTAATTATGTACCAGTTATTATGTTTGCCAGGTTGTGCTCTCTGAAGATGGCTGAGAAGCAGAAACACGAAGATCCAAGATTGGACAGTGAAAATCTGAAACTAAGTGCTCAGGGACAGGCTGGGCACTGGCACCTTCTGCAAAATGAAGAGTTGATGGAGAATATAAACTGACAGGCTACAAAGTAGCAGTTAAGAATCTTAAATAGATAGAAGAGTTGCCATTTAGATGTTGTTGGAAAAATAAATCGAGAAATTTAAAATCTAAAACTCTTTCTTCATCTTCATATTATCAAACTATTATCAGGTGGTCAGCACACCAATTGATTTTTTGATGGTAATATATATATCTGGTGGTGCATTATTTGACTACATCTGTAAACATGAAGGGATTATAAATATGGATAGAAGTCAGGTGGTTCTTTCAGCAAATTTTGTCTGCTGTGGATTACTGTCATAGACTTCTGGTTGTTGGAGACTTGAAACCAGAGAATGTGCTCTTGGATACACAAATGGATGTCATGGTACTTGATTTCACATTATTGACTATGATGTCAGATGGTGAATTTCTAGGAAGTTGTAGCTCTCCAAATTATGAAGCATCTGAAATCATTTCAGGCAGATTGTATGCAAGTCCTGAAGTTGACATCTGGAGCTGCAGTGCTATTTTATATGTTCTTCTTTGTGGCACCCTCCCATTTGATAAGAAACCTGTACCTACACTATTTAAGAATATCCAAGGGGGTGTTTTTTATATCCCAGAATATCTCAATGGTTCTGTTGCCACTTTCCTGATACATACACTGCAAATTACTAAGAAACAAGCAACCACCAAAGACATAAGAGAGCATGAATGGTTTAAACAAGATCTGTCCAGCTATGTATTTCCTGGAGACCCCTCCTATGATGCTAACATAATTGATGAGGGTGTTAAAGAAGTGTGTGAAAAATAAGAGTATACAGAATAAGAAGTAATAAACAGTTTATATAGTGGTGACCCTCAAGACCAGCTTGCAGTGGTTTATGATCAAATCATTAACAATTAGAGAATAATGAATGAAGCCAATGAATTCTCCTTCACCTCTAGTGCCCCAACTAGGTTTTTTTTTTTTTTTTTTTTAATGGATGATAGTGCCATGCATATTCTCCCAGGGCTAGCAACTTCCTCCAGAAAGGAGGCCACTTCATATAGCATACAGCCCCAAGCAAGATTTCCACTTGAAATGCTAACTACGATGAAGCCCAAATCTTTAGCTGTGAAAAAAGCCAAGTGGCATCTTGGAATTCAAAGTCAAAGCAAACCACATGACCTTACAGCTGAAGTTTACTAAACTACGAAGCACCTGGATTTTGAATGGAAGGTGATGAATACCTATCATCTTTGTGAAAGGAGAAAGAATTCAGTGACTGGCAACTCTGTGAAAATAAGTTTGCAGTTTTACCTGGTTGAATAGAAGATATATTTGGACTTTGAAGGCACTGATGCGAGATGGTAGAGCACAAGTTTGGGCCCACAACACCTCAGTATTCCTGTTCTGCTGCTGGCTTACATAGACTAAGAACAAGTTTTGATTTCATGACTGCAGAGAGCCAGTCACTTTCTGGCTCTCTCATTGGCTCCTTAATGGGGAGCACACTGTCCTGAGTTCATCTTGCCTGGGCAGTCACACTGTGGATTTTTTGGAAATGTGTATCAGTTGATCACTACTTCAGCCAGTTGACAATACGTCTCTTGTTTCTTTTTGTTATTATACTGAGAAAATCAGATATATTCTTGTAATTATTATCTTACTCATGACTGGATAGCACATACTTTCCAATACTAATTGAGAGATATAAATATCTCCAAGGAACAATCAATGTCATTGGAAATACTGAGGACAAAAAAGTATGACGTTTTGTTTATCTGTTGAGATCTATAATTCTATTTTGCCCATGATAAATTCACATAGGCAGCTTCTTTAAGAGGTGAACAATAATACAGATTATTATTGATTTAAAATTATGAGTTCACTACAGTATGATTAACACATTTTCCAGGATGAACCATCCTGATCCTCCCTTTCTTTGGCAATACCCTCTTTCTTTACTAATTGGTGTAGGTAAATCCAGTTTATTTCCTAAATTTTCACAGGATTTAAGGTACATTTATATCCCCAATTCTCTTGCACAAGATCAAAAAATAAACCAATGATTAGTAAGATAGTATTTAAATGTTGAAATCTTAAAAGATTGCCCCCCAAATTTCAGAAGCCAAGTTCTTCTAGCAGTTTTTACAAATACTGCCTAATATTGAGTGGAAGGGCTGTGGTCATTTGATAGGTAAGAATAATTTTCAGGTTCCTCAAAAACAGCTGTAACCAACTCAAGGTTTTGAGATCTCCTGACTAATGTGTTTATCTTAGGAGACTTTAAGGTTCTATTCCATATTAGAACATATGGAGTTTCAACAACTTTTGTCTTTTCTAAAAACTTAAAACATGCCTTAAAAAAAATAAAAATTTCAAATTGTATATCTGACTTAGAGAAAATGTAGAGACAAAATTACCTTCCTTTATTGACAAATTTACCTTGATTCTGGGAAGTTAGGGGAAGAAGATATAAAAAGAATACAAAAAAGTGCTGAATAGATGCTGGACTCCTAGACAGAAGCAGCCGACTAAGGATCATCGAGTTCAAGAATGAAAAACCACATAGGGTAGAGATGACAGAGAATTTCATTTCCCCTGGTCATGACTGGAGTTGTTCTAGAGCCCTCTGTAATTCCAGACTTGACAAATAAAGAGAGAGTTTGGAATGATGAGAGCTGGGAAGTAAAATTGTGACAGAAACGTTAGAAAGAGTACCGAGATTCAGCCTGAAACAATGAATAATGGACGATTGTGGGAAATTTGTACTCTTCAAGTGAATAAAGAGTTCTTGTCTAAGAATTGTTGTGGTGAAAAGCCTGAAAAGAAATGCTTTATTATTATTATTTTTTAAATGAAGTCAGAATAGTTATGTGATAAGGAAGAATATAGATCTGACATGGTAAAAAAGTTAGTATCAAGTGCCTAAAATGTGACAAAACTTCTAACCTCTTCCTTGAAAGTGCTTACTTTCTGCTCAGGGAGGCTGGTGAGTACATTGTGATTAGCACTGGTGGAGGAACAAACGTTCTGCTCTAACTTGGGAAAGATGCTACTCCAGCCATGTTTTGAAGGATGGGCATTCTGAGGAAGGGCATTCCAGGCAGCAGGAATAGCAGGAAGGCTTTTGATGATTTGGTCTATGTTGGAACTAAAAATAGCACAGAAGCACAGGAATACAGGACAAGATAAAGTTACAGAAGAATACTTTGTAAGTGTTAATTTGTATGCACTGTGTGATTTGCTTTCACGGATTATTTTGGTTAATTCTCATAATAACCCGGGCGATGTTTTTTAAGTCAAGGTAATTAATGCAGGATTAATAGACCTTGAAATCTTACCAGTTTAGCACAATAAAGGACTGTTTTTCATCTCATAAGGTCTAATGTGGGTCAAGTAGTCTACTTAAATCTTAGTAGCCATGAAATCAGGAATACGTGGTCTCCAAGGTCACCACAGCAGAGGAGAAGAAAGATGGAATTATATGTTGAGGTTCCAGCCTACTTACAATCACCTGTCTTCACAGTCTATTGACCAGAGCACAAAGAACTCCTGGAGCTGCTTTCTTCAGGAGAGGGCTTTAGCATGCCATGTAGATGGCTTCATGGATCGATCATCCTTCAGGTCCTGGACCAATTTGGTGTACAGAAAGAAAGACTGACTGATAGGCATCCCAGAGTCCTGTGCTATATTTTACTAAATAATAAATGCATTACCTTTAGTGCTTACCTAGGCATCCTGGAAATTTATCACCTCATGTTCTCTTATTTTTGCCTGCCAAGTAGCACTTATTTTTGGCCTTTATTTCTATTTCTATTTCTATTTCTATGTGCCTTACTCTTGCAATAGGTTGATGCAGATTCCATTTAAAAAAGCAAAGAAAGATATTTATGCTATTATATTTTAAATGGTTATGAATACAGTTAAAAAGCAGCACACATATAAATGTATCACTTACCATTAAGGAGTGGCAAATGTCCCTGAAAAAATAAGTAGAAACTGGCATCAATTGTCACATTAGTGTGTTATTTTATTTCCCATATTTTAAGTTTAAATGAGAAAAGATGAAGCACTCTGGTCTGTAACTCAAAGCCTGAGTGCTTTCAAAATGAAAAATACACTTGGAAATATTAATACAGTACAAGCAAATGAACAGTCCACTATTACTTCCTGAGTGATTTATTATAATTCAATTAAATTAATATCATTCATTGCTATGGAGAGGGAATAAAGGTTGGACAGCTGCACTCTAAGTATAGCAATTAATGTAGATGGGATTTAGGAATCTACAAACTACTCTATTACATTTCATTAAATCAAAGTATCAGTTGTTGAATCACTATTGGATTAACAGAGTATTGTTGATGTTACATCACTTAACTCATAGATCTTAATCCTTATAATGAAGTCAATCATTGCAGTGTTTGCAAAGCACAAGATCCCAGGACTGGTGCAATCCCATTTCAGCTGCAAGTTCTTATTGTTGCATTTATACCCACTCTCAGCACTCTGTGGAATGTGCTAAAAATGCATCTGGCCAGGGTCTTCAGGGTCAGACTTAGGGGCAGAAAGTATATGGACAACTACCACTGTGATTTGGAGGGTTCTGAAAAGAGTCTCTTGACAAAAAATAATAAATACCCATGCCACTATGATTATGGTCCTTTGGGTCTAGAGAGCACTCCAGACTTTCTGATATCTCTTTTGCTGAAGAAAATGGCTAGTTCTTTCTTTGAGACAAAGGACTTTCAGTTCTGGGCATTTTTGTTATATAAATGATGTCTTAGTTGGGTGTGGCTCTATATTAAGGCCAGGGCCTGAGATAGGTGGGCCCAGGGCTTGGAGGTTGCTTTTTGCTTGGGGCAGCTCTTTATTAACACCAAGACCTAAGGTAGGTGGGTCTGGGGCTCGGAAGCTGCTTTTCACTTGGGGGTGGCTCTATATTAAGGCTGGGGCCCAGGTAGACAGGACTGTGGCTTGGAGGCTGCTTTTCATTTGGAGGGAGCTCTATATTAAGGCCAGTGGACCCTAGGCTTGGAGGCTGCTTTCCCTTGGGAGCAGCTCTTTATTAAGGCAGGGGCCTGAGGTATGCAGGCCTGGGGCTTGGAGGCTGCTTTTCACTTGGGTGTGGCTCTATATTAAAGCCGGAGCCTGAGGTAAGCACACTGGGAAGCTGCTGTTCAATTGGGGACAGCTCTATTTTAAGGCCATTACCTGTGGGAGCTCTGGTAGCATAGTGCCTAAGGCACTTGGCCGCTAACCAGAAGGCTGGCGGTTCAAACCCACTAGCCACTCCTCAGAAGGAAGGTTGGGCAATCTAATTCCATAGTGATACTGCCTCAGAAACCCAAGGAGGGGTTGCTATGAGTGGAGTCCAACTCGATGGCCCATAACAACAATAACAACAACAACACCTGAGGTAGGCGATCGCAGAGGAGTTAAGAATAACTAAGGGAGATGAACTTGTCTGTCAGTTTGTCATCCTGTGGTGGCTTATGTGTTGCTGTGAGGCTGGAGGCTATGCCACCAGTGTTGCAAAATGCCAGCAGGATTACCCATGGTGGACAGGTTTCAGTGGAGCTTCCGGGCTAAGACCGGGCTAAGACAGACTTGGAAGAAGGAAGAGGCCATCCATTTCTCAAAGAATTAGCCAGTGAAAACTTTATGAATAACAGTGAAACACTGTCTGATATAACTAGAAAACTTTATGAATAGTCCTGAAACATTGTCTGATATAGTGCCAGAAGATGAGCCCATCAGGTTGGAAGGCCTCAAAATTTGATTGGGGAAGAGGTGACTCCTCAGAGTAGAGATGACCTGAATGATATGGATAGAGTAAAGCCTTTGAGACCTCCATTGGCTGATGTGGCACAACTCAAAATGAGTAGAAACAGATGCAAGCATCCATTAATAAATGGAACAAGGAATGTATGAAGCATGAATCTAGGAAAATTGGAAGTTGTCAGAAATGTAATGGAATGCATAAAGATCGTTTTCCTAAGCATTAGTGAGGTGAAATGGACTGGTTTTAGCCATTTTGAATCAGACAACCATATGATCTACTATGCCAGGAATGACAAATTGAAAAGGAAAGGTGTGGCATTCATTGTCACAAAGACTAAAGTAAAGTAGGTAAAGGTGTTTCAAGATCTGTCCTGAAGTACAACACTGTCAGAGATAAGATAATATCCATACACCTATAAGGAAGAAGACTAGTTACTACTACTATTATTCAATTTACGCACCAACCACCAAAGCCAAAGATGAGGAAATTGAAGATTTCTATCAACTTCTGCAGTCTGAAATTGACTGACCATGCAATCAAGATGTGCTGATTATCACTGGCAACTGGAATGCAAAAGTTGTTACCAGTAATGAGAAAATATGGCCTTGGTAATAGAAATAATGCTGGAGATCACACGATAGAATTTTGAAAGACCAACGACTTATTCATTGCAAGTACCTTTTTTCAACAATGTAAGCAATGGCTATACATGTGGACTTCACTAGATGGAATACCCAGGAATCAGATTGACTATATCTGTGGCAACAGGTAATTGAAAAGTTCAATATCTTTGGCCAAAACAAGGCCAGGAGCTGATCATGGAACAGTCCATCAACTGGCCATATGCATGTTCAAGTAGAAGTTGAAGACAATTAAAACAAGTCCATGAAAGCCAAAATATGACCTTGATAATATCCCTCCTGAATTTAGAGACCATTTAAGGAATTGATTTGATGCACTGAACACCAGTGACCAAAAACCAGAGGAATTGTGGGATGATATCAAGAACATCATCCATGAAGAAAGCAAGAAGTTATTAAAAAGATGAGAAACTAAGAAAAGACAAAAATGGATGTCAGAAGAGACTATGAAATTTTCCCTTGAGTGGAGAGTAGCTAAATCAAATGGAAGAAATGATAAGATCAAAGAGCTGAACAGAAGATTTCAAAGAGCAGCTCAAGAAGACAAAGACAGTTACTATAATGAAATGTGCAAAGACTTAGAGTTAGAAAACCAAAAGGAAAGAGCACTCTCAGCATTTCTCAAGCTGAAAGAACTGAGGAAAAAATTTAAGCCTTGAGTTACAATATTGAAAGATTCTATGGGCAAAATATTGAATGATTCAGGAAACATCAAAAGAAGATGGAAGGAATGCACAGAGTCACTGTGCCAAAAAGAACTGCTTGATGTTCATCCATTTCAGGAGGTGGCATATGATCAAGAACCGTAGTACTGAAGGAAGAAATTGAAGCTGTACTGAAGGAATTGTTGAAGAACAAGGCTTCAGGAATTGATGGAATACCCATTGAGATGTTTCAACAAATGGATGCCATACTGGAGGCACTTACTCATTTATGTCAAGAAATTTGGAAGTCAGCTACCTGGCCAACTGACTGGAAAAGATCCATATTTGTGCCAATTCCAAAGAATGGTGATCCCACAGAATGTGGAAATTATCAAACAATATCATTAATATCACATGCAAGTAAAATCTTGCTGAAGATAATTCAAAAATGGTTGCAGCAGTATATTGACAGAGAACTTCCAGAGGTTCAGGCTGGATTCAGAAGAGGACATGGAACAAGGGACATCATTGCTGATGTCAGATGGACCCTGGCTCAAAGCAAAGAATACAAGAAAGATGTTTACTTATGTTTTATTGACTACGCAAAGGCATTTGATTGTGTGGATCATGACAAATTATGGATAACACTGAGAAGAATGGGAATTCCAGAACACTTGATTGTATTCATGAGAAACCTCTACATAGATCAGGAGGCTGTCATTCAAACAGAACAAGGGGATACTGCATGGTTCCAAATCAAGAAGGGAGTGCATCAAGGTTGTATCATTTCACCATACTCATTCAACTTGTATGCTGAGCAAATAATCTGAGAAGATGGATTATCTGATGAAGAATGTGGCATCAGGATTGGAGGAAGACTCATTAACAGCCTGCAATACAGATGACATAACTTTGCTTCCTGAAAGCGAAGATGATGTGAAGCACTTACTGAGGAAGATTAAATACTACAGTCTGCAGTATGGATTACACCTCAATATAAAGAAAACAAAAATCCTCACAACTGGTCCAATAAACAGCTTCATGGTGGATGGAGAAAAGACTGAAGTTGTCAAGGATTTCCTATTACTTGGTTTTACAATCAAAACCAATGGAAGCAGCAGTCAAGACATGAGAAGACATATTGCATTGGGCAAATCTGCTGAAAAAGACCTCTTTCAAATGATGAAGAACAAAGATGTCTCTTTGAAGACTAAGGTGTGCCTATCCCAGGCCACGGTATTTTCAATCACCTCTTGTGCATGTGAGAGATGGACAATGAAAAAGAAAGACTGAAGAAGAGTCGATGCTTCTGAGTTGTGGTGTTGGAGAAGAATGCTAAGAGTACCATAGTCTGCTATAAGGACTCACAAATCTGTCCTGGAAGAAGTGCAGCTGAAATGCTCTGTGGAAGCGAGAATAGCCAGACTTTGTCTCACCTGCTTTGGTCACGTTGTCCAAAGGAAACATTCCCTGGAGAAGGATATCATCCTTGGTAAAGTAGAGGGTCAATGAAGAAGGGGAAGGCCTTCAACAAGATGTATAGACACAGTGGCTGCAACGATGGGCTCAGGTATAGCAAGGACCATGAGGCTGGCACAAGACTCTGCAGTGTCTTGTTCTGCTGTTCATAAGGTCACTATGAGTTGGAGACGACTCGACAGCACCTGACAACAACATAGTTACCTAGTGCTGCTATCATAGAAATACCACAAATGGATGTTTTTAACAAACATAAATGTTTTCTCTCACAGTTAATGAGGCTAGAAGTCCAAAGTCAGGGCACCAGCTCTAGGGGAAGGCTTTCTCTCTCTTTTGGCTCTTGGGGGAAGTTTCTTGTCTCCTTTCAACATCTGTGGGCTTGGAGTTCCTTGGAGATCTCCATGTGTCTTGGCATCAATCTCCCCTTGGGTCTAGGAGGTTCTCAGCCCAGGAACCCAGAATCCAAAGGATGTGCTCTTCTCCTGGCTCTTCTTTTTGGTAGTAGTGAAGTCCTTTCTCTGCTTGCTTCTCTTTCTTTTTCTCTCTTGGAGGATAAAAGATGATGCAGGCACTCCAGGGAAATTCCCCTTACATAAGATCAGGGCTGTGACTTGAGTAAAGGTGTTGCATCCCACCTTAATTCTCTTACGACTGATTGGCTAATCATGTTGGATCATATCATGGGCATGAATACATCATTACATAACTGCCACACCACTAAGAACCATGGCCCAGCCAATTTGATACAATTTGGGGGGACATAATTTAATCCATGAGAAATGGTGACTCATCTAAATGCAATAATGCAATGATTTCAATATAAATAGCTGAAAGATGTCATGAGGTTACTAATCCAGGTGATTATGCCTTTTCCATACTTATGACTTAAAAACAAACAAATAAGCAAACAAAAAAATTCATTAGCTTAATACAAGAACTACCATTTAAGCCATTGAGCAAGATTTAAATGAATAACACACCCCTTTATATTAATATTTCTTATCAGTTATTACTGGACCTACTCTCGGCTTCCAAAATTACGAGTCAACTTTTCTTAAGATTGTATAGTTCTGAAACTATTTCTGAACAAAATTTTATGTCATAACTTTTCTCATCAGAGGGAGGTTTAAATTTATTTTCAGACTTCGTTTAGGCCCAATACCCAGTTTTCTTGGTCATCTTTTAGGTCTTTCTCCAGGTTTCATGAGTTCTAGTACATTCTCTCTTTTTCTGCCCTTTGACTTCTCTCCCTATGAAAATCACCAAGAAATCATGATAATCATGCTACAAATGTTGGTCCTGTGAAAGTATTTGCCCATTCATTCTCAGTAATCAACTTAACCATAACCACTAAGTTCCTGCTCCATCAGTTAGCAGAAGTCTCTAGACCCAAATTTTCAAAAGAATAGTTGACTGAAATGTACACAAACCAGTCAAAATATTTGCTTCAAACCTCAGATCAACTTTATATTTCACATCTTTCTCTTAAAATATTGAAAACAGATTTTAAATAGGATACAATAGCAGTGTCTTTTTTTTTTTTTTTTTTAGAAAAAGTTTTTAAAAACATAGTTGTAGGATTTCTGGTAGAGATTTGTTACCAGCTTAATTGTGAATCTTTCCATGTCTCTTTTTGGAAACCACACAGTAACAAAGAGAATTAAGAAGAAGGAAAAAAAACAAAGTCTCAAAATTTGTTTATAGTGAAGCCAGGAGACAGAGAAAATCTGTTAACTCCATTTACATGCAAGAGCTGCCAAGAGCAGCTAAGCAAATTTCTACAGGAAGCCAGGTGGTAAGCATCAGGGATGAACACAAAGTACTGAGGAATTAGTGGTGGCACATCTCAGCAATCTCCATGAAATTACCCATCAGAAGGGGAGTGCAGGTAAGGCTTAGATCAAAGATGACAAGGGCTGGGAAAAGATGAGAAGAAAGGTGTGGAAGATGCCTGAGAGATCCAGAGTTTGTGTATCTCAGAAAGCACCAGCAAACACACACTCTAAATGTGTGAGGATCACTTGGGAAGAAAGGCAAGGTCTGTCGCTCGGGTGAAATAGCTGGTGAAAGAACTAGGGGACTATAGCACTGACTGTAGAAGCCATCCTGGACTATCAAAGAAGCACAGAAGTTGTGGCTATGCAATGACATTATGTTTAAACAATTATTCCTTTACTCTACTAACAGAAGAAGTAAAGCTCTTGAGTTGCTAAGCCAGGAAAAATAGTCTATTGTCTTAGTATTCCCAACTCTACCCCTCTACTTCTAACCTCTTGTCAAAAGCTTGTTCAGGACAGTACAACAACAACAATCATATAAGGAAATGTATAATATCCACCCAAAAATACTCTAAGAAAATATGTGGGGAAGAATAGCAAAACATTTCTGCAGATGAAGTTTCTAGGAAAATTTGCTTCAGAAGAGACAAAAATTATAGCCAATCTATAATTAACTTAAAAAAAAATTGTCCCAAATATGCAAACAAAAATAGAACTCAGGAAGGAGAGAAACAGAGAGCAGAAGGTGATGGCAGAACTCAGAAAGGAAAGCAAAGGAAAAAAAAAAAAACAACTACAGAAATGGAAAAATAAATTAGAGCACAAGTAAGATTTGACACCATGAAGAGCACCACAAAGAACTTCCAAAAACAAAATCCACTGCCATCAAGTTAATTCTGACTCATAGTGACCCCCATTGGGTTTCCAAGGCTATAAATCTTTACAGAAGTGGATTGCCTCATATTCCTTCTGTGGAGCATCTGGTGGGTTTGAACCACTGACCTCCTGGTTAGCAGCCAAATGCCTTACCCATAGAGGATAAAAATGGGCAAAACAAACTAAAAGAAAAATAAAGAAAGCAAAAAAGATTACAGACAAATCATAACTACTGAAGTGCAGCAAATCATAAGCCATATGTACTAATGCTTTACTGGAATTCCAAAGAAGAAAATGAAAGGAAAGAACAGAATATTTTAACATATAGCTAAAGAAAATTCACGGCACACCAAGTAATAGATTGTTGGCCCAGAACCATCCATACTGAGTCACACCTTGGTAAAGCTGCTGTCTTTAAAGATATAGAGCAAACCCCTTTTAGAATCTTTTAAAGATTAAAAAGAATCCTTGTCTTTTGGGAAGTCACACAATAGGATGAATTCACTTTCAAGGGAGAGAAAATCTCTACAGAAACATTCAGTACCAAAAAGATAGCGAAGAAACATTTACAATATCATCAAGAAAAGCAAGTGTGAGTCAAGAATGTATTATTTAACCAAGCTTTATATTAAGTAAAAAAGGAAATATTTTTAAGTAAAAGGAGAATCAATATGTTTTGATCATGTTTAGAAAATCAGATTAATCAGAATTCTTTTGACAGTCTTAAATATTCTAGGCATTGTCTTATTTTATGTGTGTATCTCTGTGTGCATGTATGCCTGCATATATGTTTTTAAGTGTTATGATTTTGTTTCATGTATCTTCTATGCTTCTAAAAAAAAGAGCTCTGGTGGTGCAGTGGGTAAGGCATTTGGCTGCTAACCATAAGATCGGCAGCTCAAACCTACCAGATGCTCTGCAAGTCAGATAGAAACCACATCAGTTATTTGGCCAGAGGGAATTTAATTTAAAATATTGGTACCAACTATAAAATTGTTATCCACTGAGAGGACAAAAAGAGAAATCTAAGGTATCATGGAGGTAGCACCTGCAGGAAGCAGATACCATCCCTTATGAGTGAGAAAACAAAGGAAACTACAGGAAAATTCTGAGGAGGCAGCACTCTTAGCCCAGAGAAGAGGGTTTCTTGGGCATGGGACCCAAACTTCAGGAGAGAGGGTGGCTACTACTGCTGGTGTCTCTGGTGAGGAGGTGTTACAAAGCTGGTTCTGCAGGTCATGGAAAACCACATGCTGGATTCTGCAGTTCAACTGCTGCTGCGGTTGCAAAGAAAGCTTGCTGGGGTGAAGATCATAGGAACTGGGAGCAGTTTGGAAGCCAACATGAAGAGCAAGTCCCTTCTTTCTCCTCTAGCATTGTAGTCACCTGTAGTGCCCCCTATTGACAGAGCTTTCCATGAAGCCCAGCTGGAAACGCACATGTGTGAACTGCAGTCTTAGTCCCTATATCTCAAAGCAGGTATGAAACCGAAACCCAAACCCATTGCCATCAAGTCAATTCCAAATCATAGTGACCCTGTAGGACATAGTGGAACTGCCTTATAAGGTTTTTAAGGCTGTAAATCTTTATGGAACCAGACTACCTTATCTTTCTCTTGCAGAGTGACTGGTGGGTTTGAACTGAGGGTGAATTTGGAGCTAAGAGGCCATATCTTAATAACTGTCACATTACCAATAAAGAAAAAATAGCCTGTCATGTAAGCTACAATTTCTGAGATGTTATAAGAAAAAATGTAAAATTTAGAATAGATGAAATATTAGAATATTTAGAAATAGATGATATATTGCTGATTAATCCATACTGTTCACTTTTAGTGTAGATCATTCATTTTGATTGCTACATAATATTCCAACAAGTACTTGCAATTTGGAATCATATTCTATTTATTCAAGTCATATTAGTGAGAAAAGTTGAGTTGAGATAGAGAAAAATAAGCCTTCAAAGGAATAAAAGTTGTTTAATTACTCTTCAAAGAAGCTCTGGTTGTGTAGTGGATAAGGCATTTGGCTGCTAATCAGAAGGTCAGAGGTTTAAACCCACCAGCCTCTCCACTGAAGGAAGAGGGGGTGATGTACTTCCATAAAGATTTACAGCCTCAGAAACCCAATGAGGGTTGCTATGAGTCAGAGCAGTCTGAAATTGACCGAACATGCCATCAGGATGTGTTAATTATCACTGGTGACTGGAATGCAAAA
>NW_006921687.1:8518976-8521658 GCF_000298275.1 Orycteropus afer afer | reverse complement strand
GTCATGTTGTCAGAAGGGACCATTCCTTGGAGAAGGATGTCATGCTTGGTAGGGTGGAGGGTCGACGAAAGAGGGGGAAGCCTTCAACAAGATGGATTGACATGGTGGCTGCAATGATGTGCTCAAGTATAGCAGGAATCGTGGAGCTGGTGTGGCATCGGGCAGTGTTTTGTTCTGAGGTGCATGGGGTCGCTATGAGTCAGAAACCACTCGACGGCACTTAACAACAACAACAACATGAGTCAGAATTGACTGGATGACAATGAGTTTGAGGGTTTTTTTTTTTTTTTTAAGAGATGTTAACCTCATAAATTTTTATAGTCTGAAATAGTTAAATGAATAATACCTCAGTTTATTCTTCTTTTGGTTGGTAAACATTTGGGTTATTCCCAGCTTTTGTTACCTCAGCAATGATGTTATAAACACTGCTATGCATACCTTCTGACGTATTTGCAAGATTTTCTCTTGGATATAAATATAAGTATGGAATTACTGGCTCCTAGAATTTGGAAAGTTCTTGGGCGCTAAAAATAGCTAAAGGCACTCATCACTTACTGGAAGATTGGAAGTTTGAGTCCTCCTAGAGGTTTTTCAGACCAAAGTCCTGAAAATGTACTTTTAAAAAATCAGCCATTGAACCAGAAGAACTAGATTGTGCCTGGCTACCACTGTCAACCACTCAGAGGGGGATCTATGTAGGAAATCCTGGATAGAGAGGGACAACAATGTGGAACAAAACTCAAAATCATTTGGAAAAAAAAAAAGGGGAGACCAGGTTTGCTGGTCTGATAGAGCCTGGTGAAACCAGAGATTATGGTCCCTAGCTGCCCTTCAGGTCTGGAATTGAACCCACACCTGTGGCCTCCAGCCAAGTAAAAGACAGGCATATGAGTTGAACATGTACCTGAGGTAGATACATTCCTTGGAGACAACAATCATGGGAGAAAGAACGGCTGCTTATTCACAGGGATATAGTCAGGGGGCAGGAGTGCATGGAGGGATGGACACAGGGAAGAGGTAACTATCTGGAGGAAGTGGGAGGGGAGGTGTTGCATTGGGGTAAACTGTCAATGTCATCAGACAACATGTGTATGAACTGCTATATGAAAAGTGAATTTGCTCTGTAAACTTTCACCCAAATCACAATAAAATAAATAAAAAAAAAATCAGCCATTGAAAACCCTATAGAGTACTGTTCTACTCTGACATACAAGGGGCCACCATGAGTTTGGATTGATTCAACAGCAACTGGGATTGGTTTAGAGTTTGTAAATGTTCAATTTAAAATATGTTACCTAATTATTTGCCATAGTTGTATCAATTTGCACTCTAACTTGTGATGAACAACAAATCCTTCTGATGATATTCTCTCTAGAATTTGGAATTATCAGAGAGTTCTGAACATGTAAGAACTCAAAGATTATTCCTCATGTGAGCTCTGTTTGAGGAAGCTGAAAGAGGACAAACTCCACCCAATGATTGTGTGACTGGGGCAACTTTGGCAAAGGACTGGTAGAGAACTCCAGCATCATATATTTAATTGTCTACATGACTTTGCCCCTTAGATATCCAACAGACATCTCAAACTCAACATGTTTAAAAATGAACTCCCAGTAGCCTAACCAAGCCTTATCTTCTGGTTGTCTTCCCCATCTCAGTTAATGCCAACATCATTTTCCTAGTTGCAAAGACCCAAAACCTTGAAATTGCTTTGATTCCCCCCCCCCTTTTTTTACACCCCATACTTAAATTATCTACAACACCTGTTGAATCTACTTTCACAGTGTATCTTGAATCTGACCACATCTTATGTTCTCCACTGTACTTCCACACTCTACCTGGAATAATCTTTCCTCAGCTATCTACACAGCTCAGCCTCTCTTCAAGTCTTTATTTAAATGTCACCTTCTTGGTATAGCCTTCCCTGCCTACACTATTAAAAATGCACTTAATGGCATTACCTATTACACTCCCAAAGGAGCTCTAGTGGCACAGTTCCTGAGGTATCTGACTACTAGCCAAGAGGTTGGTAGTTCAAGCCACGGAAGGAAGAAAGACTGGGCAATCTACTTCCATAAAGATTTACCACCTTGGAAACCCAAGGGGGTTGCTATCAGTCGGAATTGACTCTATGGCAGTGAGTTTGAGTGAGTTACTACACTCCCATATCTTATTATTCTCCAAAGCACTTGTTAAGAAGCCTTGATGCTCAACAGTTAAGCACTTGGCTGTTAACCAGCTGCTAATCAAAAGGTTGGCAGTTTGAACCTACCCAGCAGCTCTGTAGCATCTGCTTTCATCATGATTACTAAGATTAGCTAAGAAAACCTATGGGGCAATTCTACTTGACACATAGGGTCTTTATGAGTTGGAATCAGGTCACCAACACCCAACAACAAAGTACTTTTTACCATCTAATATGCAAAAATCATACTTCAGTAAATATAAGAAAAAATTAATTATAAAAATATAATTTTATATGTCACTAAGAAATTTTTAAATGCTGTTAATAAGACTGACACATGGTTTTCTTATTTCAAAAATTATACTCATTGAAAAAGCTATTTTAGACATACTTGTTGTTGTTGTTGTTATGTGCCATCGAGTCAAACCTGACTCATAGCGACCCCTCCTTGGGTTTCCAAGGCAGTATCACTACGGAAGTAGGATTGCCCAACCTTC
>NW_006921687.1:8503832-8518876 GCF_000298275.1 Orycteropus afer afer | reverse complement strand
CAGGCAAGTGTCTTAGCCACTATGCTACCAGAGACATACTTAGACACTAATTTTTATCGTATATTACTATTATGCATACTTAAAAGGAAAATACCAGCAAAATAAATTGTTTATGATGTTCTTAGAACTTTGTCACATTCAGAGTTCAACTATTCTGAATCATTTGACTTCAAGTCATTGACGTGGGGTTTCTCCTTATTACACTGTACTTGGGGCCATTAGGAGCTTTGGGGACACAGCCTATTTTGAAAGCATGCTCTATTTTTGTATCCAAGATTTTTTCTCAAACTGCTCACATCTTTCTACAAGTTTTGATGCACATACACAGGCAATAATAAGTATGTCTTGACTGACCCTTCGCCAGTTGTGACTTTAAGATTCATATGAGCCTCCAAGGTATTAAAATGTGCAAAAATGTGTACTGTAAAATAAGTAAATTCTGATATTTTAGCTACTTATTTATTGTTTGTCCTCCTGTACTAAAATGTAAGCTGTAAATGGGCAGTATTTTGGTCTGTTTTGTTTATATCTATAGTTCTACCACTGAGTAAAATCCTTGACACATAGTTGTTAATTTATTTTGCTGTGCTAAAGAACCACTAAATTAAAATAATGAACCATGCTTTCTATTAGACTCCAAATAACCTTTGTGAGATTATGTCAATAAATAAGTGAATGAAAGAATGAATGAAGCAATCAATCCTCCTTGTCTTGAGCAAATTTTTCTTTTTAAAAATGGCAGCAATTTCTGGATGTCCTGTGTCATGGCTTAAATTTTGTCCACAAAAATATTTGTCAGCTTAGCTAGGTCATGATTCCCAGTGGTCTGGCAGTTATGTAATGATGTAATCATCCCTCATGGTGTGATCTGATGGATCAGCCAAATAGTCGTAAAGGGGTTAGGGTGAGATGCAATACCCTTACTCAGGTCACAGTCCTGATCCAATGTAAGGGGAGTTTCTCTGGGATGTGACCTACATTATCTTTTATCTTCTAAGAGACAAAGGAAAGAGAAGCAAGCAGAGTAGGAGGGACTTCAGTAACACCAAGAAAGAAGAGCTGGGAGTGGAACAAATCCTTTGGATTCAGGGTCCCTGTGCTGAGAACCTCCTGGAACCAAGGGAAGATTGGTGCCAAGACACAGGGAGATCTCCAAGGAATGCCGGACCCGCAGATGTTGAAAGAAGACAAGGACCTTACTCCAGAGCTAGCAGAGAAAGACAGATTTCTATCGTCAGTACTCTGAATTTGCACTTCTACCCACCTAAAGTGTAAGAAAATAAATTTCTGTTTGTTAAAGCCATCCTTTTGTGGTATTTTTTGTAATAGTAGCAATAGATAACTAAGACACTTACTTTAGACCTTTGTGAGATTCTGATTCTGAATTAGACATCTTCTATTCATACTTTTTACAATTTCTAGTAATAGTAGAAAGTAGGAGTAGTGCTAATGAATGGATAAATGTACAGCATTCTGAAATTTTATACCTTTGATTGCATTTGGAAGGTACACTATCACTTGAATGAGGGGATCAAAAACATTTCTAAATCAAAACTGTCATTCATCAAACAGGAGGAATATTGCTCAGACAAGTCACTGGAAATTTTCTTATATCTGAATAAAGGAAACCAAACTGACTTAGTGTGACATTTCCTGATTTTATTTTATTGTCAAATTACAACCTACTCAATTGGCATATGTTCTATAAAGAAGAGAGTGAGACGATTTCTAACCTGATTCTTTCACTCTCTGCCTTCAGCATCTTGATATAGCCAATGAACACCTATTGAGAACCCATAGGTACATGATCCTTAAGAAATTACAGAGTAGGGGAAACAGAGCACAGATAAGACCAGCACACCTAGGGGAAGAACAAACTCATCATTTAAGGCCCCATATACCAAGACCAACTCTTTTTGCAAATGGTTCATGGGACCTAATTTAGTACATATATAAACCTAATTCTGCAACTTAAAATGCAAAATCATTCCTTTTCTAGTCTAAGTGAAAAAAACTTAAAAACAAAAACAAAACCAAAAAAAAACTCATTGCTGTCCAGTCGGATCCAACTCATAGTGACCCCTCCTTGGATTTCCGAAGTGGTATCACTACAGAAGTAAACTGGCCACCCTAAGGAATGGCTGGTGGGTTTGAACCGCCAGCCCTCTGGTTAGCAGTCAAATGCCTTAGGCATTATGCCACCAGAACTCCTGAACAAAACTTGAAGTAATTTTATTTGCTAACTACATTAATCCTTAATACGTTTAATTTTGGCTCAATTATATTATCACTTTAAACTCAATTTGCAAAGTCTGGGGCAATTTGGAACAAGAAATAGTCTGTTTATTTCATTTGTATTGGTGAGCTAAGAGGACAGTAAGCTACCAAACTAGTAAAAGTTGTTTGATTACTCTTCTAAGATCTTAACCTCAATACCTTTTGGTAGTATGAAACAGTTAAATGAATAATAATAATAAACCCTGTGGCAGTTCTTCTAACATGCTTATCATGTACAAACTCCTATACTTTTAACCTTTATTTTATTTTCATCTTCAAAAAGAGTGAGGTGCATAAGAAATAAGTGATGAAGTCAATTACATTTTTATGCCCTTCAGGGAAATAGGAATTATCACTTACGTGGCTGTGCTTTGTAGATACTGAGAAAAGTAAAGAGGGAATCAACAATTCAGAAATAAGCAAGAAATGACTAAATACTAAGAGTATGTGCCCAGCCCAATGCTAAATATTGGAGTGTAGGGTGGAGTTTGGGAGGGGGCAAAAGAAAATTTTATATATCTTCGAGGTGCTTTAGCATTGAATCTCAGGATCACTACCACTTTCTAGTCCTTGCATATCAACATGATAAATGATTATACAGCATGACTGACTTTAGAGCCAAAAACATACTGACCTTGAGAAATTACTTGTTATTTTTTTCATTTTCAAGATTTTTATATTGTTCCTGATTTCCCAATGGTGTGCCCATAATTTTCACCATTAATATATTTACTTCCACACTTACTTTTCTCCCTTGATATTTGCCATGTTTTACATCTACCATGCAATATTCAGAACGTATTAGATAAAGAAATTTCTGTTGTTGTTGTAGGAGCTCTGGTGGCTCAGTCGCTAAGGCATTCAGCTACTAACCAAAAGGTCAACAGTTGGAACCCACCAGGTGCTCCACAGGAGAAAGATAAAGCAGTATGCTTCCTTAAAGATTTACAGCCTTGGAAACCCTATGGGACAGTTCTACTTTGTCTTATAGGGTGCCTATGAATTGACTTGGTGGCAGTGGGTGGATTGTTGTTGTGTGCCAACAAGTTGATTCCAACTCATAAGGACCTTCTAGGACAGAGTAGAACTGTTCCATGGGTTTCCCAAGGCTATAATCTTTATGGAAGCAGATTGTCACATCTTTCTCTTGCAGAGAAGCTAGTGGGTGTGAGCCACCAATCTTTTGGTTAGCAGCTTAATGCTTAACCATTGCACCACCAGGGCTCCTTAAGTAAGGTCTAAGTAAATATTGAATGAGTTTGGTTTATATAGGATGTCAGTTGCCAATACAAACTAAAATTTCAAACAGAAGAGTAGGTAGAAGAAAAGAAGAATCCAAAGATAGAAATATCATATTACAAATATCAGGGGAAAATAGAGGATGATGATAATGAACTCTGAAGGCTTACCAAAAATAGTGTTAATAGACTGCACAATGGCATGGTTTCTCATAAATGCACTTCTTTTTAAAGATAAGAGTGAACATAATCAAAATTGAGCCCCTTCTAACATTTTAGGGAGTTAATACTGTGCCAGCAAAATTATTTTGTTAGGATTTCAAGATCAAGAAATGCCACACTTCTTCTGTCTTGGGTTGGTAAGAGTCTGAAGGTGAGCCCAAGGTGAAAATAAAGAGCTTGGTGACTTCTCTATTCACCCACAGTGTTTATGGACAAATGGTGGAGCTGACACTGGCTAAGCTCACTTCCATATTCTTACTTAATAACTTTGCACGTCTTTATTTATTTATTATTATTTTAATCAATTAATTAATTAATTTTTTAAAAAAATTTTAATTGTTTTTTTTTTTTTATTTTAAGAGCTTGTTTTACATTCAAAGTCACACGTACATTTAGTTTCATTCCCCATTCACCATGGCCAACCCTAACCCAGTCTCCTCCCCTCCCTACCCTGCAACACTCCCCCTGTGCCCCTCATAATCATGCACTCCTGTTTGTCCTGCATTTCCTCAGTTTGAATGTTGGTCCTTTGGTGTCCCATGGTTTATTGCTTTAGGGGATGTATTACCATGGAGTGTGTGGGTACAACATCTGGGTTGAGTGGTTTGCAGGTACATCTCACTAACCATTGGGCTGAGAGCCCGCCCCTGGGGGTGAGTTTTATTCCAGGCTCTGAATGTATTTCAGGGCCATAGTATTGGGAATCTCACCAGATTTCATCTGACCAGTAATTCTGGTCATTGTAAAGTTTTTGGATTTTGTTCCACATTTTCCTACCCACTCTATCCAGGATCTCCAGATTTGATCCTTTCCTCAGTGGTTGGCATTGGTAGCTGGGCACCATCCGGTTCTTCTGGTCTCAAGGGCCATCATGTCCTAGGGTTACTTGCTTCCAAATGCCCTTGGTTTTTTTTTTTTTTGTGTGTGTGTGTGTGCATTCTTCTTCACTTCCAACGCTAGGAGACCATTAGCTGCATCCTAGATGGCTGCTTGAAAGCTTTTAAGACCCAAGTCACTACTCACCAATGTAGGAGCACATCCCTACTTATTAAGAAAATCTTTATGTCTGTTCATCTTTACATATTTCAAAAGAGAGAGTTAAATAAAAATACATTCACTCTAACACGTCTTTCCTATGACATGAAATATTTTGTTAGGTGAGGAAGACCTTTAAAATCTGACTAACTTCAAATTGGCTGTAAGAGTGTCAAAGAGTTAAACACTTTCCCTTGGGGTCATGTTTACAATCTTATACAGGCACACAATGGAAAAATAGATCTGTTATAAAGAATTGCACTTTATAACATTTTCTCATCTATTCAGTTATTAAGACATATCAGGTTATATGTGTCTAACTGAAAGCATAACCCATTATCCTAATTTAGTAGTTCTCTGCATGGCAGAATAAAATTAACTGTCACCAAATAACTATCACCAAGAGACAGCTCAACAAAAGACCTGGGGAGTTAAAAATCTGCATTATTATGTCACAGGAGTATTCCTGTTCTTGTGTTTAAACCCTGCAGCCTATTTTAAATTCATACATTTCTGAAAATTAGATCTCAAGTTGAATATAAACATGTGATGTTGAAAATAGAACCCTAGGGCAGAGAGGCATGTCTGGACTTACAAGCACTCTTGAATGATTCTGAGAAATCGTTTTACACTAATACAAGTTCTCCATGCACATTAAACTGATCTACAGAAGTCTTTGCTCTGCGTCTACATACTTTTGAAATTACCAAAGAAAATTGCATTTCATAGTATGTATAGCTGACTCACTAGGTAAATAACAACAAATCTATTATTACAAATGAGAATATTAAAAACTATTACCTCAAAATAATGCTTGAATATGTAAAAGTACTGAAATGCTAGTTTTAAGGAGATCTCTCCAGATAGGGAGAAAATTGAAGTCATGGTTGTCTCCTTTTAAGAGGAAAGGTAACCTGTATAAGTGATCAGCTTTATCAGGTTTCTATACATAGAATGATTGCTTCTGTTCCCATCATCCCACAGAGACAGGATAGACTTATAAAGAATGCACTTTTTACCTGAATACATTGGTTCTCAAAATTTGGTTAGAGACCCTGACATCCAGGCAGGCACTCTGGATGTCAATTCCCTAAATAAATAAAATGTTGAGGGTAGACACATGTCTGTTTAGTTTTTTTGTTTTTTTTTTTTTAAATGGTGCCTCACTGTCTAATATACTGCTCAGCAAACAGCAGAGATTCTAACTATTTGTTGAGCAATATTAAAATTGAAATATAATATGCAATTTTGCATTAGAGACAATAGTATATTATTGTAAAAGGCACATGAAACAAGTATAACTAATGGGATGTATTCCAAATGCACTTTTATTTTTATCTTCCAGTGTTCCTTTACATTTATTTATTGGAAAAGAAATTTTTTCTCTTTACATTGAATACAATTTTTGGCAGGCTGGTTGACTTTCCTAGTCATTCTTAAGTAATAGTATATTATTAAACTTTAAATTGGAAAACATGATCTTGACTCAGAAATTAGAACGTCTGGTCCAATATACTAATTAATACGTCAGACTTTATCTAGTGGTAAGACTTCCCACCTCACTAGGGCCTGTAATATAGCAGCTAACCGAAGGATCTCCACTGGTGAGCAGAAAAATTCCAATGGTGTCATGAAAGAGCAGTAACAGAAAGAGCACCAACCTCATTTGTGGCTGGTTTAGGATATCTCATAGTCTGAGTAGAAAGCTTGGTTAGAAAACACAGGCTGGTTGCCTTTCAGGTGTGGACACATTTATACAATAAGAACTCTATGCATTTAACTTTTGCTATCTACAGAGAACTCCTGCTGTACTACCTCTTTCTAAAGGGTTTTAAAGGTTAACAACAACTCAGTTAAAGGAGTGACTAATTGGGGAGTGGCCTGGGGTACTAACCAATAAGGAATCTAAAACCCGTTTCAGTCCTCACTTTGGACATGTGTTGCTTGTTAACTCAGGTTTTCAAATACATCTCCTTATTTAACTAGTAAAATAAGGTCAGTGAAAGTTTGTTGGCTCCTACCAAAGTGGACCATTCCCTCAAGTAGAAATAAACACTTCTTGCTGGCACATGTCAGTGTCAACCATGGAAAAAGGGAAATGAGCAAAAGAAATTAAGTTTCCAAGTTGTTTTCTACTAGTTTTATGTTCTCTAATGCTGAAAGAATTTCAGAATTCTTGTATGATTCCAGGATGATTAGTATAGATATTGTGCAGAAACACCTACATTATATCCCTGGAGAAGAATATCATGCCAGAGAAAGTAGAAGGTCAGGAAAAAAGGGAAAGACCCTCACCAAGATGGGTGCACACTGGCTGCAATGATGAGCTCAAACACAACAATGACTGTGAGGATGGTGTAGGATCGGGCAGTGTTTTGTTCAGTTGTACAAAGGGTTGCTATGAGTCAGAACCGACTTGATGATGAAACCGAGTGCAGTGTAGTAAATTACCTGGTATGGCTTTTCTAGCCATACATCTTCATAAACTCCATGGTGGAGTTCGCCATGAACAACCAAGTAGCTACTGATTGTTAGTTATCCATCTGGAGTATTTCTGTTTGAGAGTGGCACAAAGCAATGTTCTGGGAAGTTCACTCTCTCTCAGGTGCTTAGAATTCTAATTTAATGATTGGTTGGTTTGGCCACTCTGCCAGGATCAAAAAGAGCCCTCCTAAAGGCAAAAGGAGTCTCTCTGACTGCTGGCTGAGAAAGACATGCTGCTGAGAGAAACATGCTTCTGAGAGACACATGCTACTGAGAAAGAGACACTGAGAGACATGCATTGCTGAGAGGGAGACACTGAGAGACATGCATTTCTGGGAGAGAGACTGTTGGTTGAGATATGGCGGCTGAGAAAGACTGAGCGTTTTTCCTGAACTTGAATTGTAGCCTGGTGCTTCCCTAATAAACCCCATAATCTGTGAGTTCTGTGTGGCAGGGAATTATTGAACCCAGCAGAGAGGTGGTGGGTGCTGAGGGAGAAACAGTTTGTATTAGGGTTGATGAAAGGACTGGAGGGAGGCAGCATGTCTGGCCTCACAGGAATAGGCCTTGGGCTATTGATGGTCATTCTGTCTTCTTCTTGTGGGGTTAGAGGAGATGGGAAGATGCAGCCTCCTTGTCCCTTTGGCACCGAGTAAAGTCAAAACTCAATTATTTCCCCCATCCTGGTTAGGACAGATGGTTAGGACAGATAGGACCCCAGTTGGAAATAAATAAGTTAACATAATTACTTTCAATATTTCACCACCCTGGTTAAGAAAAATAGAACCCTGGTTGGAGATAGATGAATAAACACAATAAGCTCAGTTCCTTAAGAACTGAATGGAACAAAAAGCCAGTTTGCACATCCTTTCCTGCTATTCCCCTAGAAACAGGTGATAAATGTGTTAATGTGTCTTAGAGAACAACTTGAAAATTAACTTTGGCCTGAGTGCACGCATATTTGAGCAGGCAGGCCCAAGGTTGCTGGGAACTGACATTCTCCCCTCTGCCTAAGCTTCAATCAGCTAATGACAGGAAGCCAGTGTGACTCATCCGGTACACAAGCGCACTGCATTAAAAAGCAACTGTCCCTTTAAACTGAGGCAAAGGAAATTTCAGCCAATCGTCAACTGTCTCACACCCAAATTCCTGAAATTTTTATGAATATGCATAACCCTCTCTCCTGAAACTTACAAAAACTGTAATTCAATTTAGATTCGGGGAGTCATATCTGGTAATAAGACCCCTGCCTCTTTACATTGCCGTTTTGCAATAAATAATTAAAAAATCACTCGGTGTGTAAAACATTTTGGCCTGACTGCACACTAGGCAGGGACCCATGTTTGGTCCTATTTCAGTGGCACCTCACAACAACATGGGAATAATGGAGGAACCCTGGTACTGAATTGGGTATTTATTTCATTATGTTTCTTGAAAGCACAATTTTGTAAATATGAAATATTTTTCATTGCTTTCTTAATTGTGATCATTGACAGTTCTGTGAAAAAAAAAGTTTTTCCAGTTTAAAACTTACAGCCAACAACAAGAATCACAGCCCCGTTAAGTCCAGCAAATAGAAGTAGTGTTTTCTCAACCACTTCTAGGAATACAAGACCTCATAAAGTGCCTATGGACCATATGTGGTTGTGATGTTTAGGGGGACAATCCAGCTGATTGATTCTTCCTCAACAGAACTCATTTTAACCCTTACTCCTTACATTTCTTTCCAAAATAGGATCAGGATGTGAATAAGAACCTTGTTTATAAGCATATTGAAGATGTACAAATTTGTATAGAGTTAACTTTACATAAGGAGTTAAAATGAATAATCAAAATAATGGCTGTTCTTTATCTTTTGAAGGGTTGACCTCTAAAGATTTTTAAAATAGCATTTAGATATCAACCAGTTCATAAACACAGCCACACTACTTGCAGATCTGACACATTCACTCCAGTCCAAAAATTACTCTGGTTGACCTGCCACTGTGCTTTGGTGTCTGTCAATCTGCAAACTTCTAGTCTCAGTGATCTCCTCTAGTCCTCATGAGAAGTGACAGCAGCAGCTAGTGGCAAGTAGCACAGATGCTTCACAGCTGTCATGTTTTTGGAGGTATTATAAGGGGAGGAGGAAAAGTTATGAGTTAATTGACAATTCTCATACTGGAGAATAATTCAAGATAAATCCAAATTATAGTGAAAATACAAAAGATGTATTTGCAAGATACAAAAATACAGTACTATTGCAAACATATGGAGCTCTGGTGGTGTACTGGGTAAGGTGCTTGGATGCTAACCAGAAGGACAGAGGTTCAAACCCACCAGCTGCTCTGCAGAAAGAAGATGAGAAAATCTACTTCTATAAAGAATTCAGCCTTGGAAACTCAATGGGGATCACTGAGTCAGAATCAGCTCAGTGGCAGTGGATTTGGTTTTGCTTTATTACAAACATGAAGCAATGGCACTCATTCAAACAAAAACACATATTTATGTATCCTCTTAATATCTAACTCTGTAGGACAGCATAGGAAATTTAAGACGTTGCAAATCTCTGGCTTGCCTTTTCAACTTCTATTTCCTTCGCTATCTCATTTTCTTTCTGCTCTTTGATATACTATGGATACTTTTAAAAATCCAGATTTTTGGAAGCATCTGTGCTTCTTTTGTTCCCACCCTTGTCTAAACAACTTTAGCATTACTCCTACACCAAGGACTCTAAAAATGAAGACCATTAGGTTCAATCTTTCTCTAAGCCTGCCAAATATTTCCATTAGATAGCTTACCTCAAGTTCAACACATCTAAGCCAAGATTAAACATTTTATGTAAAAAATCATCTTTATCTGGACATTATGCTGAGTGAAATAACTTAATCACAAACTCAAAAAAAAAAAAAAAAAAAAAAGCTCACTGCCATCGAGTCAATTCCAACTCATAGTAACCCCTCCTTGGGTTTTTGAGGCAGTATCTGTATGGAAGTAGATCACCCAGTCTTCTTTCTGAGGAGTGGCTGGTGGGTTTGAACCACCAGCCTTCTGGTTAGCAGTTCAGTGTCTTAGGCACTATGCCACCAGAATTCCTAACTCAATAACAGAAGGCCAGATATTGTATTAGTCTACTATTGTAAAAGGTCAGGGAAAGATTTACATATGGAAGGAAATTTTTTTGTTGTTGTTGGTTCCCAGAGATGGGAGGGGAGGGGAGGAAAAACTGCTATATATACCAAAGATTACCAGGGGTAGGAGGGAGGTAGAAAGGGAAACCTTTCATTTGCAGGGCATTGAGTTTATGCTAATGGTGGTAGAATATTTTAGAAAAGGATAGTAATAATGGTGACACAACATGAAAAATGTCACCAATGTCCCTGAGCTGTAAATGTGGAAGTTGTTGTGTTGGTGAATGTCTTAGTGTGCACATTTTCACCACAATAAAAGTAAATATTATTTTTTTAAAAAAAATCTCTTTATCTCCCTATTTCCATCACTAGTTCTGTCAAACTCTTAGTCAATTATTCTAAATTTTTATCATATTCAACAATGTCATATGTATCTTTCACCTATAACCTTTCCAGCAAATGTGAATCCAACATAAGGATAGGCCCTTTTTACCTCATTTCTTAGTTAACAAAGTCATCTCCTGAAATTTGGCTCCTTAGTCTATCCTCCTTCAGTTTTTCTTGCCTGTAATTGTCTAATTATACCCTCAGATCTCTGAAGTCACCACCACCACCACCCCAGCTCCCAGGCTTAAGCAAACACATTGAACAATTGTCCCTTGAACATGGCATAAAAGTCAGTTTAGAATATTCAAGCTAGAACAGAGACTGTCACACTTGGAGTGGGAAGAAATCTTCATTAGTTTTGTCATACAGATGTTAAAATTGGTTCCCTCATCCTTTTATTCTCCCCCAAAACCAAAAAACACACTCACTGCCATGGAGTCGGATCCGACTCATAGTGACCCCTCCTTGTGTTTCCGAGATGGTATCACTACGGAAGTAGATTGCTCAACCTTCCTTCCGAGGAGTGGCTGGTGGGTTTGAACCTCCAGCCTTCTGGTTAGCAGTCAAGTGCTTTAGGCACTATGCTACTGTTGTTGTTGTTGTTGTTTGCCGTCGAGTCGGCCCCGACTCATAGCGACCCCTCCTTGGGTTTCCGAGGCAGTATCACTACGGAAGTAGGATTGCCCAACCTTCCTTCCGATGCTACTAGAGCTCCTTTATTCTCCCCCAAAGGACCAGTATTGTCCTATGAGATTAGGTCCATCAGCTACTTCTGATACTTTTCTTGAATTTTCTCCAACTGTCCCATTGCAGGCATCTCAGTTTCACAAGCTTTTCCTTTGGTGATTTGTTATCTGAAAACAGTGGTAAGACCTCTCACAATAATCTCTTGATGACACTCAGTACCCCTGTGGGAACAGTTATATTCTGATCCATCAGAATGCTCTTTTAATGAAATGGCAATACTAAGAAAACCCTACCTGTATATTTAATGTCATCCTTGTCATCTGATACTCTTCAAGAATCTATTGTTAGTTTGAAGTACCTGAACAGTTGGAGAATGTGAAGGAGAAACATTATAATCATAAGATTAAACTGCAGAAGAACAGATTTTTAAATTCTACTTATGAAAGATGTGAGGACATCAATTGACTCATCTGGAAGCAACATCTGGACTATCATTTAATAGTGTTCTCATAAGTTTAGCATTGTTGTTGTTGTTGTTGTTAGGTGCTGTTCTCAGTCCCAACACATAGTGACCCTACGTAAAACAGAATGAAACATCACCTAGTCCTGTGCCATCCTCACAATTGTTGCTATGTTTGATCCTATTGTTGTGACTGCTATGTTAATTCATCTCATTGAAGGTTTTCTTCTATTTTTATGACCTTCTACTTTGCTAAGCATGATGTCCTTCTCCAGGGACTGGAGATAACATGTCCAAAGTACATGAGATGAAACTTGGTATCCTTGCTTCTAAGGAACATTTTGTGTGTACTTCATCCAAGACAGATTTGTTCATTCTTCTCAAAGTCCATAATATATTCAGTAGTCACCAACACCACAATTCAAATGCATCAATTCTTCTGCAGTCTTCCTTTTTCTTTGTGCAGCATTCACATGCCTATCAGGCAAGTGAAAATACCATGTCTTGGATCAAGCCCTCTTTAGTCCTCAAAGTAACATCTTTGCTTTTTAACACTTTAAAGAGGTCTTCTGCAGCAGATCTGCCCAATGTTGTCCTTTGATTTTTTGACTGCTGCTTCCATGGGCGTTGATTGTGGATTTAAGTAAAATGAAATTCTTGACAACTTCAATCTTCTCTTCATTTGTCATAATGTTGCTTATTGTTCTAGTTGCAAGTATTTTTATTTTCTTTATATTGAGGTGCAATCCATACTGAAGGCTGAGTCTTTGATCCTCATCAATAAGTGCTTCAAGTCCTCTTTGTTTCCAGCAAGCAAGATGGGTGATCTGCATATTACAGGTTGTTCAATCCTGATGCTGCATTCTTTTTCATATAGTCCAGCTTCTGGGCTTATTTGCTCAGTGGATAGATTGAATTAATACAGTGAAAAGCTACAACCCTGATGTACCCCTTTTGGATTTTAAACCAGGCTGTATTCACTTACACCATTTTGTATGAATGACTGCCTCTTGGTCTACGCACAGGTTCCACATGAGCACAATTAGGTGTTCTGTAATTCCCATTCATTGCAATGTTATCCATAATTTGTTACTATCCACATAGTCAAATGCCTTTTCATAGTCAATAATACACAAGCAAACATCTTTCTGGTAGTCTCTCTTTTCAGCCACACTCCATCTGATATCAGCAATGATATACCTCATTCCACATTCTCTCCTGAATCCAGCTTGAATGTCTGGCAGTTCCCTGCCAATTTACTGCTGTGACTGTTTTTTTTTTTTTTTTTAAGTATCTTTAGTATTTTACTTGCATGTGATATTAATGATATTGTTTGATAACTTCTACATTCTGTTAGTGTAGTGCCTAAGGTACTTGACTACTAACCAGAAGGTTGGCGGTTCAAACTCACCTTGGAAGGAAGTTTGGGCAATCTACTTCTGTAGTGATACAGCCTCAGAAACCCAAGGAGGGGTCGCTATAAGTCAGGTCCAACTCAACGGCACACAACAACAACAACAACAAACACTGTTGCAGAAAGGATAGAACAAAGCTCTAGCTTCACCTTTATGTTTCCTGGCCTGATGAACACACTGCCCCATCTTCTGTTGCCTCTGTTTTGCTTAATGGCCCCTAACCTATATCCTCAGATATGCCTGGTCCCAGATCACTGACAATCAATACCAACAACTAACCTTTTTCAACCCTTTGCCAACACCAAATCCACTATCTGCCTTGTTTAGTTCACCATGCTTTCAGATCCATATCTTGCAAAGTCTTAGAAGTAATATCTTCTAGCTTTCCCTATTCCAAAAGTATGAATTTTCTCTACTTTATTTTCTGTTTAAACCTCAGATATGGAAGAGAAATGTTTACTCCTACATTTTAATCATAAATTAAAATAGTAGCTTTTGGAGTAAAAGTACTGAGTGTCAATTAATGACTGGCATTTACTGACTGCTTGCTGTCTTCCAATGAGGGAGCTCATGCAGTAAGCTAGCACAGAACCTCACACATAATGAGCACTAACTATACTGCTGTTGTTATTGTTGCTGTTATTACCACCCCAAACCAAAAGCCAAATCTGTTGTTGTTGAGTCATTTTCAACTTATGGCAAACCATGTGTTACAGAGTAGAACTGCTGCATAGGGTTTTCTTGTCTGTTGAGGCGACCTGGTGGCTCAGTGTATAAGCTCTCAGCTGCCAACCAAAAGGTTAGCAGTTTGAATCCACCAGTCATTCTGTGGGAGGAAGATGTGGCAGTCTACTTTCATACATATTTATGGCCTTGGAATCCCTCTACTCTGTCCTAAAGGTTTGCTATGAGGTGAAATTGACTTGCCACAGTGGGTTGTTTACAAAGGAGCGCTGGTGGTGCAATGGTTAAGCACTTGGCTGCTAACTGAAAGGTTAACAGTGTGAATTCACATGTGGCTCCACAGGAGAAAGGCCTGGCAATCTGCTTCCTTAAAGATTACATTAAAAAACAAAAAAAACAAAACAAAACAAAAAAACCTTATGGGCAGTTCTACTCTGTTACATGAAGTAATCTTTACAGAAGCAAATCATAAGGTCTTTCTCCTGTGTGTGGCTGGATGGGTTTGAACTGTCAATTTATTTCTACCCAGATGCTGTGTAAGTAACTGTTCCTTATAGCATCACTTGTCAAGATAATGAAAAGTATGGAATAGGTAAACAAGGAACTGCTCTTGTGGTTGCATGGGATCCTCAGTCTCTCTCTGTGTCCAAAAAAATAAAAAAGCTCTTCTTCTTTTGTACTTGTGATTAACACTGACTGTGATAAGGATGATTAACAAAATCTTGAACAAGTAAGAACTTGGAACTGCTATACTTCTTTATTTTTTATAACCCAAACCCTTCTCTTACAAGTATCTTCTGATATTTATTAAGGATGGCACACATTAGTGGTCAACAGAGAGTTTTCAAAATATGTTTCTACTGCACTTGGTTATCAACTTGTGCTTCTAAGAGTTACCTAAGCTGAAGCCTGGGGCATTGGCATCTCCTTCCATGATTACCCCAGGCTTCTCTTTTTAACCCCAGCAAAATGCAGGTGAGTGTGGTGTGTTGGATAGGGTTCTCTAGAGAAACACAAAAACCAGCAAAGTATATATATATATATA
>NW_006921687.1:8501693-8503312 GCF_000298275.1 Orycteropus afer afer | reverse complement strand
ATATATCTGGAATGCTGTTTTTTCCAGTTTGTTCCTCGGATAGTATTACAGGTAGGCCACACCCCTGGGGAAACTCCCCCTAGACTGACCGGCCGCTTAGGACATAGTCATGTGATCCATCATGAGAAACAACACTCACAAGTGAAGTCCAGCCAAGTTGACAGATCTTCAACTATCACATGTGGCAACACTTGTCCTTATTAGTTGCTGTCAAATCTGCTCTGCCTCACAGTGACCTAACCTTTACATAAAGAATAAAATGTTTTCTGGTCCTGTGCCACGTTCATGACCATTAGTATCCATCTCATTGAGGGTTTCCCTCAATTTTGCTCTACTTTATAAAACATACTGTCTTTTTCTAGGAATTGGTCTTTCCTGATGACATGAGCACATAATTATGTGCATACAGAACCTGTGTATAGACCAAGAGGTGGTTGTTCAAATAGAACAAGGAGATACTGCTTGGTTTAAAACTGAGAAGTGTGTTAGGATTGTATCCTTTCATCATACTTATTCAATTTGTATGCTGAGCAAATAATTTGAAAGTTTGGACTATATGAAGAAGATTACAGCCTCAGAATTGGAGGAAGACTCATTAACAACATGCAATATGCAGATGACACAAATTTACTTGCTGAAAATTAAAAGCAATTGAAGAGTGCTGATGAATATCAAAGACTACAGACTTCAACATAAAGAAAATAAAAATCCTCACAACTGGACACGTAAGCAACATCATGATAAATGGAGAAAAGATTGAAGTTGTCAAGGATTCCATTTTTTATATCCACAGTCAATCCCATGGAAGCAGCAGTCAAGAAATCAAACAACATATTGCATTAGGCAAATCTGCTGCAAAAGACCTCTTTAAACTGTTAAAAACAACAATGACAATAAAAAGATATCACTTTGAGGATTAAAGTGCTCCTAACTCAAGCCATGGTCTTTTCAATTGCCTTATATGTGTTCGAATGCCGGACAATGAAAAAGGAAGACTGAAGAAATGATACATTTGAATTAAGGTGCTGGCCAAGATAAATGAATATATCATGGACTGCCAGAATGAAGAACAAATTTATCTTGGAAGAAGTACAGCCAGAATGCTTCTTAGAAGCAATGATGGTGAAACTTCATCTCACTTGCTTTAGACATGTTATCAAGAGGGGACAACAAAGCAGAGCTGCAGCCAGGGAGCCAGGTAAGGGGAGGGTGGAGAGATTTCGAACAGCTAAGGGAGACAAATTTCTCTGTCACTTTGTTGTACTATGGTGGCTTGTGTATTTCTGTGAAGCTTGAGGCTGTGCAACTGGTGTTTCAAATGCCAGCAGGGTTGCACATGGTGCACAGGTTTCAATGCAGCTTACAGACTAAGACAGACTAGGAAGAAGGAAGGGGCCATCCACTTCTAAAGAATTGGCCAGGGAAAACCTTATGAATAGCAGAGAAACACTGTCTGATGCACTACTGCACAACTTTATGAGTAGCCCAGAATCATTATCTGATACAGTGCAGGAAGATGAGCCTCTTAGGTCAGAGGCTATCAAAATATGACTGGAAAGAGCTGCATCATTAGAGTAGAACCAACCTTATTGATATGGATAAAGTAAAGCTTTAAAACT
>NW_006921687.1:8497025-8498676 GCF_000298275.1 Orycteropus afer afer | reverse complement strand
ACCAAGCAATGTTTTCTTCTGTTATACATAGGGTCACTATGAGTCAGATCTTACTGAATGACACCTGACAACAATGACATATTGGAATATATGTAAGTAAGCAAGCTGAAGTCTCACAATCTTCACCTCTAAGGATAATTCTGGTTGTATTTCTCCTAAGTCTGACTTGTTCATTCTGTGGTTTCCTAAATTTTCCTTTAATATTTTCTTTCCCAAAATGGTTTAATTAAGATGTTTTTGCTGTTGTTAAGTGCCATTGATTCAGATCCAACTCATAGTAACCCCTGCCTGGGTTTCTGAGGCAGTATCACAACAGAAGTAGATTGCCCCATCTTCCTTCCAAGGAGTGGCTGGTGAGTTTGAACCGCCATCCTTCCAGTTAGCATTCAAGTTAGGAACCATTAAATATTTTCCTCAATATATTTTAGATCTTTCAATTCCTAGATAATGTTACTATCAAGGAATATATTTGCATACATGGCTTATGACATGGATAAGTTGATGCTATCATTTGTTCATGGAGAATGGTTGTCTTGCTTTTTTTTGAGCCAGGCATTTAACCCTATCTCACACTTTTAAAATACTTACCCTTATTACTAAATATTTTAAGCAAGAGACACCCATGGCCTCCAACACCCACCCTTCATTTCTTACCCTTATCTTCTCACAGAACAGCTTCCTCCAATTTTTTCACCCTTACCCCATCTCTCAGCTTACCCTAAGTCTCTTCCAGTCTCAGGAAGGAGTGAAGCTGAGGACTGGCAAAATTTTCTGAAGAACAATGTACCCAGTACTGAAATTTTAGGTCAAATAAGAATAACTCCCATCTATTCATGATATCAGTAGGGCCATATCAGATTCAGTGGACCTGATTACAGGTTTACATGTCATTATGATCAGAGTTCAGGCCATCAGACCTGATGAAGGTTCTGCTCACATACACCATCCAATCTCTATTTAAGCTGGACGTGCAAGCCACAGAGTAACATCTGTCTTATCCCCTCCATGTCAACAACATGGATCACCTTTCTGTTTAGGTGTCTGGTTGTGTTGTATTAATCAGTATGGTCTAGTTTCTGTTCAATTATAATATGCCCATTCAGCCAAGGCGCATTCTGTTCATCACAGCTGTAGAATGAGGATAACATTCTAATCTCTGATCTGCCATTTTATCTGCTTATATTGTATGTCTATGGGTTTCAGAGTGTGGAGCCTGATAGGTATGAACCTGAGAATAGGTGACCTGAACCAGAATGTTTCTGCTCACTTCTTCCAAAGGCTCCCCACTTCATCTGGCATAAGCACCAAATTCTTTATAATCCCCTCTAGAGTCCTGCATAATCTGGCCCCTGGGACCTCTCTGACCTCAGCTTCTACCATTTCACTTCTTTGCTTTGCTCAAGGTCTTTGCATGTGCTGCTGTTTTGCCTAGAATGCCCTTCTCCTAGATTGCTGAATGGCTTGCTCCCTTGTGGCCTTTAGGTTTTGCTTAAATATCACTTCATCGAGGTTTTCCCTGACTACCCTATGTGTCAGGGTTGTACCCTTTCACCATACTTATTCAATCTGTATCCTGAGTAAGTAATCAAAGAAGCTAGACTATATGAAGAATGCAGGCAAGATGGTGGACTAGGCAGAAAGACTGCACAGA
>NW_006921687.1:8490721-8495445 GCF_000298275.1 Orycteropus afer afer | reverse complement strand
AATCCAGAAGATTAATACTAAATTGTCAGAAATAGATAACACATTGGAAGGGCAAAGGAGTAGAATTGATGCAATGGAAGACAGAATTAATGAGATAGACTATATGAAGAATGTGGTATTAGAATCGGAGGAAGACTCATTAACAACCTGCAATATGCAGATGACACAACCTTGCTTAACAAAAATGGAAAAGACTTGAAGCACTTACTGATGAAAATGAATGACTATAGGTTTCTGTATGGATGACACCTCAATATAAAGAAAATAAAAATCCTCATAACTGGACCAAGCAACATCATGATAAACAGAGAAAATATTGAAGTTGTTAAGGATTTCATTTTACTTGTATCCACAATCAACACCCATGCAAGCAGCAATCAAGACATCAATTAGTGCATTGGGCAAATCTGCTACAAAAGTAATCTTTAAAGTGTTAAAGAGCAAAGATGTCACTTAGAAAACTAAGGTATGTCTGACCCAAGCTATTGTATTTTCAATAGCTTCATATGCATGTGAGGGCTGGACAATTAATAAGGAAGTTCACAGAAGAATTGATGCATTTGAATTGTGGTGTTGGTCAGTAATACGGAATGTACCATGGACTGCTAGAAGAATGAACAAGCATACAGCCAGAATGCTCCTTAGAAGTGACAATGGCCAGACTTCATCTCATGTACTTTGGTCATGTTCTCAAAAGGGATCAGTTCTTAGAAAAGGATACCATGCTTAGGAGAGAGACAGTGAAAAGGGGAAAGATGCTCAACAAGATGGATTGACACAGTGACTGTGATGTTGGGCTCAAGTATGGCAACAATTGAGAGGATGGTGCAGAACCAGGCAGTGTTTAGTTCTATTGTCTATAGGGCCGCTATGAATTGGAACTGGCTCGATGGTACCTAACCACAACAATGCTAATTTATAACTGCAACCCCTACCTCTTGCACTCCCCATCCCTCCCCACCACTGTTTCAGATTTCTCTATCACACCTATCTATGTATCTCAATATTTATGTCTGACCGTATGTACACAGTATTGACTGATGGGTCTCCTCCTATTAAGTAAAAGCTCCTCAAAGGCAGGATCTTTTTTTTTTTTTTTTAATAGTTCTATTCCTAGTACCTAACTGTACTTAATACGTAGGATATTTTCATAAATATTAATTGAATAAATAGATGAATAAATGAATTATGGTGAACCTTTACTTTTATATAGCCAATATAGTCTTCCTGTTTTCATTTCTTCTGGACAGGAATATTCATTAAGGGTAGCTTTTAATATTGAACAAAGCAAGTTTGTTTACCAGCCAAATTCCTGAAAGTAAAAGGTACTTTATACATAAGAAATAGGAAAATAATATTTGAAGTAACATTTTAATCTTGACATTTAAGTCAGGCTATAAAGAATATGTGTCACACTCTGCTCTAATATATAGTTTCTTCACCTCTGCCAAAATTGACATTTTGAGCTGAATAATTCTCTATACCAGGGCTTGTCTTATGCATTTTAGGCCATATCTCTGGCCTCTATTCACTAGATTCCAGAAGCACCTTCCAGTTGTCCTAATCAAAGCTATCTCCAGATATTGACAAGTGTTCCCTGGATGGCAGTATCTTCTTAACTCGGAGCCACTATCCTAACAGGACTTTAGTTCACATAGAACTAATCTTAATTACTGTTAAATAAAGGGAGATATTATTTAACAGTAATTAATATTTGTTCTATGTGAACTAAAGTCCTGTTAGGGTAATGGTTCTGAGGTGAGAAGATATTGTTATACAGGGAACATTTGTTCCCTTTAGTACATATAAAAGGAGCTCTGGTGGTATAGTGCCTAAGGCATTTGACTGGTAATCAGAAGGTTGGCAGTTCTACACCCACGAGCCACTCCGAGGAAGGAAGACTGGCCAATGTACTTCTGGAAAGATTTATTTCCCCAGAAACCCAAGGGGTTTGCTATGAGTTGGAATTGACTCAATGGCAGTGAGGTTTTTTTTTTTTTGGTTATGATTCTCTGTGATCAGAAACATCATGATACTTAATTTACCAAACATATTAAAAACAAAAGAGTTCATAATGTTCAATATCTAGTTCGCATAAACTCTGATAATTTCACTTTTAAATCTCTCTCTCTTTAATTTTCAAATAATTGAAAGAGCAATTATTTTACAAGAAAAGCAAGGTATAAAGAGAAAAAAAAAACAGAAAAAATAATGCATATGAAAAGTATTTGTTCCTTATTCCCTGATTTGTTGAAACCCTCATATAATCATGCAAGTCTGTGCTGTGTCTAGATTTATCTCCATGACTGCTTTATAACACTAGATAAATAATTTTAAAAAGATATATATTTTCATGTCACAAAACTGGATACCAACAGGTTTGTGGAAAGCAAGCTTTCACACAAAAGAATTTAAATGATGGATACAATAATCATCATCATGAAACCAGCCATCACTAGCTCACAAATGACCCATTTTCTTTCTATTTTTTTCCCCCAAGACCTGGGCACAGCAGAATTTGCTGATTCCAAAGTGGAGGAAACTGAAATATGTAATTTCCCTGCAGAGCTAGCCTTGTGGATGAAAATAGGCTGAAGATGCCTGTGGGGAATCCAGGCGATTTCTATTATACTGCATCATTTCCCTCTGGTTTTGACCTGTAAGGAAACTGTGGTTTTCATTATAGATGGAGTTTATAGTAAAAATTTCTTATTACCATAGAATCTTAGAGTAGTTGGCTAACAGCTCAACACTTAATGCAGTCACATCTTTTACATCATTAACGTAGGTATTCATCTATGCTTAAATACCTCCATGTCATCTCTCCCTTAAGAAAACTCGTTTCACTTATGTACAGTTTTAATTACTACAATATTTTTCTATATTTTAATCTGAAATTTGCTGCTTAATCTAGAGCAACATACTGAATTTCTCCTGCAATATAAAAGGTTTTCAAGTGTTTGAAGTGTATTATATCTCCCTCCCCAATTTTTCTTTTTGTTTAAAGAATAAGTACACTATTGAATGCAGTATCTATGAAGATATATATATATATATATATATATATATATATATATATATATATATATATATACACACACACATATATGGCAGTAACAAGTTTCAATTTTAATACATAATTCCACAAATATGTTAATTGACAAATATAAAGCCTAAGGTTGATAAAGTTGCCATCAATTAAAATGTGAACTGGTATATTTTTTAAAAAGTACATACCATTAATGCCCTTTGTTATTTTAGTTAACAGAAATACAACTGAACAGATTCACTGAATAAACAAAATAGAATGCATTCTCCTTCCCTTTACTTTCAAGTAAAATAAGCAAAGACTGGGAAAATTTTCCCTTGAATAAATCTATTGAACTAGACATGTGTGGTCATATTTTAGGATTAATTAATATTTAACAGGTGGAAGAGTGGTGCAGCAGGGAGAAGTGATAGTTCAGTGGTAGAATTCTCACCTTCCACATGAGACTCCAGTTGATTCTTGGCCACTGTACCTCACACACAACCACCACACATCTGTCAGTGAAGTTATGTGTTGCTTCAATGCTGAACAAGCTTCAGCTGAGCTTCCAGATTAAGATGGACTTAGAAGGAAGACCTGGCCATCTACTTCCAAAAACTCAGCTCTGAAAATTCTATGGACCACACCAGTCTGATCCTATTGTGCACGGGGTCACCATGAGTTGTAGAAGACTCTACAGCAGCTAACACAAAGTGTAGTAGGTAAAACTCTGGACTGAAATCTTGCCTGTGCCACATTTTGTGTGATGTTAGACAAGTTACTTCTTTATAAACTGATTCATCTCTAAGATGGAGATAATAACAGTAGTTATAGGATTGCCATGAAGATTAATCAATGCATGCAAAAGTCTTAAAATGGTGCCTGGTACACAGTAAGTGCTCCATATAATTTAAATATTATTAATAGCCCAATATTCTACTCTTTATTTATGTATCCTCTGTGTAATGATCATTACTACTTTTGTCTTCTAAACAATGTGTTAATGCATTTAGTTTATATAAATATATGTAAGCCCATGTACACATGCTTATAAAGAAAAGTATGATGCTAGTTATAGAAAGTAAATTAAGAAGGTGGGTGTTAGAAAGTCTTTCAGGTTAAGAATTATTTGGATGATCTCTGTTTCAAGATTGCTGTGGCTTGACCCTGAGATCAGAAGAACTAGGTGGCACCCAGCTACCACTGCTGACAACTCTGAAAGGAATCGCAATAAGAGGTCCTGGATAGAGTGAGGGGAAATGTGTAATAAAAATATCATAAAATAGACCAGGATTACTGGTCTGATGAAGACTGGTGGAAACCCTGAGACTATGGCCCTTAGATACCCTTCAAGCTATGAACTGCACTCAACCCCTGTGACTCACCTGTCAGCCAAATAATAGATAGGTCTATAAGGTGAACAGTAATATCAGGAGGGTATGAACTCACTAGAACAACAAAGCATATGAGATCAAGAGGACAGCATTGGCCCAGGGGTAGAGGTAAGAAGGTAGGAGGGGATGAGAAAGAAGGATGAACTGAAGGGGTGGATGCAAGGAGGAAGTGGGGAGAATGTTGTTACAGTGTGGGGATTGAAGTAAATGTCACAAAACAGAATGTGTATGGACTGTTGAGTGGAAAATTAATTTGCTCTGTAAACTTTCACCCAAATCACAACTTAAAAAAAAAAAAAAAA
>NW_006921687.1:8447529-8490156 GCF_000298275.1 Orycteropus afer afer | reverse complement strand
ACTGCCTCGGAAACCCAAGGAGGGGTCGCTATGAGTCGGGGCTGACTCGACGGCACATAATAACAACAACAACAACATTTGTTCTTTATGGCTAAGCAATATTCCATTATACACACATACACACACACAACCAGGTACCACATAATGTCTATTATGGCAACATTTGACGTCATATGCATGCATGGTCACAACCTCTTTAAAGCCTATTAAATTAAAAATCCAAGGTACTTACAATGGTTTGTGTTAACAAATGGGTACTACTTTGCAAAAAGCATCAAAACATTATTATTATTATTATTACTGTATCATTATGTTAAACATGTTTTAGTGTATCTGAGTTTCTTTAATGTTTTTAATGCATAGAGAGGTAGACTATATACTAAGACAAACATTTGACTAACTGAAGTTAGATGCAAACTGTACCTAGCTGTTCTGAGTTACACAAAAATTCAACTTAAAGCGGACTAAGAGTATAAGTCATTTGTGATCTGAGGACTGCCTGTATATAATACGGTGTTTGCACAATGTCCAAATCACATAACATCCTATTTCACAGACGGTATCATGAATGTTAAGCAACACATGACTGTATATACATATAATTTTATGACAAAATTTTGTCATTTGGACTTTTACTTTGCTCATGATATAATTGTGTGTTCTTGTATGAGGATAAAAGGATAGGTGTGCTGTTTCTATGACATTTATATTTATTTGTAAATATCTTATTAATGTGCAAATTGTGTACAAATTTCAATGTTCTGTGTTCAACACTAAACTAGGAAGTAGAACAGAAATTCTAGAAACAATGTTAGACCAATTGAATGGACAAACTCATGACTCTTGAGGTTTATTGGTCTCCCTACATTGAATATAATATTCATTTTCTTAGCTTCATTTTCTGTAGTCTTCTACTCACTAGTGCCAGAAAAATTTCCCTGTGATAAAGCTGAAGAGCTTCAGCTTCCCAGTGAAAAGTCTGAGTGACCTCTCAGAGACAACCCAACACCTTGAGAGAGAGAAACACCAGGCCTGCCAACTCAGGACCGTAGTCTCAGGAGACATCATGTTCAATTGGCACCACATAGTACCTAAAAATCTTGTTACACAACCTACTTTCACGAGTAGCAACTGGGGTCTTAAAATCTTTCAAGTGGCCATCTAAAACAACCTAGGTGCCCATCAATAGAAGAAAGGATAACTAAACTATGGTACATACACATAATGGAATACTATGCAACCCAAAAGAATAACATAGAATTGGCAAAACACTGCATAACATGGATGAATTTGGAGGACATTATGTTGAGTGAAATAAGTCACTTACAGAAGGACAAATATTGTATTAGTCCATTATTGTAAAAAATCAAGGGAAGGTTTATATACAGAAGGAAATTTTCTTTGTTGGTTACCAGGGGTGGGAGGGGAGGGGAGAGAATACTGTTAGCTAGGTAGAGACAAGCATTGATTTGGGTGAAGAGAAGGGCAATGTACCAAATGTGAGTGATCAACACAGTGGCATTGAGGAAAAGGAAGACATAGAGAGGTTCATGGGAGGTAGAGACAACAAAGATGAACCCTTTTGCACATGCAGTACTACATTGTCAGTTAAGGCAAACATTGATCTATGGGTGGATAGATGGGTGGACAGACTGACCTATTAGGTATGTCTATGCAGGGGAGAGTGTGCCCATGACCATGTATAGGGTTGGCTGACAATATTTCTACAAGAGTATTTGTATGTACTGTAAGAATGTCCAGGTATATAATCGAGCTGATAAGGGACAAGATGGTAGTCACTTCTTAGCTACAGCCAGCTATCCAGAGGGAGCAAGTAGTTGGACCTGTGGGCTTGGGACAATAATTGCAGGGGACATCAAGCTCACTTGGTATAACATACTACACAAAAACATTGTTCTACATCCTACTTTGGCAAGTAGCTACTGGGATCTGAAAAGCTTAAAAACAGCCATCTAGATGCAACCATTGGTCTCTCCTTGTCCAGAGCAAAGAATGAAGAAAACCAAAGATGTGTGGAAACCATTAGTCCAAGTGACTGGTACACCATGCAATCCTCAGCTTATATGACTATGAGACCAGAAGAACTAGATGGTGCCCGGCTACCACTGTCAACCACTTGGAGGGGGATCTGTGTAGGAGTTTCTGGATAGAGTGGAGAACAATGTGGAATAAAACTCAAAATCATTAAAATGAAGGGGGAAAGGGGGACCAGGTTTGCTGGTCTGATTGAGCTTGGTGGAACCACTGAGCCTATGGCCCCTAGCTGACCTTCAGGTCTGGAATTGAACCCACTCCTGTGGCTTCCAGCTAAACAAAAGAAAGGCATATGAGCTGAACATTTACATTAGGTAGACACACTCCTTGGAGAGAGCAATCATGGGAGAATAGAAGAGTTGTGTATGCACAGGGACACAGCTCAGGGGTCAGGAGTGCTTGAGAGGGAAGGACATAGAGAAGAGGTAACTATGGGGAGGAAGTGAGAGGGGAGCTGTTGCATTGTGGGAAATTGCAGTCAATGTCATGAGACAAAGTGTATGTGAGCTGCTGTATGGAAAGTGAAAATGCTCTGTAAAGGTTCACCCAAATCACAATAAAAAAATTTTTAAAATAGCTTTCAAGTGGCCATCTGAGATGCAACTATTGGTCTACTCTCCTGTGGATCAATTAAGAGGGAAGAAAATGAAAGTCACCTGGAAATAGTTTAACGATAAGATGGACAATGAGGACCTCTGTCTTCATGACTCCAAGACGAGAAGAACTAGATAGTGCCCGGTTACCAATGCCAACCACTCAGAAGAGGATCAAAACTGGAAATCCTGGATAGATGGGAGGAAAAATGTGGAACAAAATTAAAAATTCAAAAACACAAAAATGACCAGATTTATTGGTCAGATATAGTCTGATGGAATCTCAAGACTATGGTTCCAGGTTACACTTTGGGCCTAGAAATGGACTCACTCCTGTGGATTGGCTCTCAGCCGAATAGTAGAAAGACCTATATGCAGAATACCTACCCCAGGGCAATGCACTCACCTACTCGAGGGAGATGCACCATTTTGAGCAACAGCCATGAGACACCAGAGGGGCAGCATTCACACAGAGGGAAAGCTGGACAGCCAGGAATGCATAGGTAAGAAGGGCACAGGGAGGGGGCAGTCACAGGGATGGGAGGGGAGAAGAGTTTGTTTTGGTTGGGGATGTTAACCAGGGCACAAAATCAAATGTGCATGAACTGTTGAATGTAAAACAAATTCACACCCAAAGCACAATAAATTTTCTTTTAGAAAATCTGTTCATACTACTACTATTGTATAAGAGCTCCTGAAGGCAATAATATTGCTCCTTTGCATTTTACCTGCAGTGCACTAAAATTTAAGAAGGAATCATCAATACTTTTCTTTAAAAAAACTGCATTTCTAAATTGTTTAACAAGTTTGGAGAAGACCAACTTTGGAATGAAACTATGCTTTAACAGGATGTTTGAGTTCATATCAAGAATATGGTATAAATTATGTGATTACCACTGATTATAAAGATGCTTTCCTCTGCTTAATTACCAATATGGAACTAGAATCCAAAGGATCATTCCCATCAATGGTGATAGACTTGTTCTGCTAATGCACAATCTACTCCTATTTTTCAAATTGCTAGTTTTTGTTAGGTATGTAGAAAACAATGAACTTAAATGAGTTAGAGAACAAATTTTCATCTTGGCTTCATTAACACCACGTTGTACTCAGGTTCATAAACAACCTATTAGTCATTAATTAGAATAGTATTCACAGTACTTTATTATTCTTTTTGAGGAAGAGAATCAATATCACCTGCATTTTTGTAATGTGCTTATACTATAAGAATAAGACTCTTTCAACCAGCTAAAATGTTGATTTCCATTGTCTAGGTTACTGAGAAACTTGCAAAGTGAAGAAAAGGAGCTTTGTCATTATTTGGTCATCCCCATGACTTATTCTCTCCCAGTGGCCTGCAGAGTCTCCACAGTTTCGCCATGGCCATGTGATGACTTAAGTTTGATGGCCCATTGATGTAGGGCTGTTGCCTTCTCTGTAAACTGTACTAGTAAAAGGTTGGTAATACCAGAACTTCTTTAATTATTATAACACTTAAACTCTTTGATCTTTCTGATTCATGTGATGCTTCCTTGTTATTACAGGGCCATGTAATCAATTATTCAGTATTTTCTCTTTGCCACTGCTGATCTTTGGACCATTTCACTATTTATTCCAATCATCAAAGAAAACAACAAAACACAAAAAAGCCAAACCCTATACCTTTTTCCTTTTGTGAAAGTTTTAATAAAAATGTTTCCTGACCAACATCCTAGCTAATATAATATTCTGAAATTCTTGGCTTTTTTTTTAAATCTAAGTTATCTCTATCTAAACTTAAGACAAATAATACAATTGACTGCTGTTGAAAGAAAATCAGCCTGCAGCAAGTTCTAATGGTCTGTCTTAGTACTAAGCTGGAACATAATAATTGATACATGTTGTTGTTGTTGTTATGTGCCATGGAGTCAGACTCGACTCATAACGACCCCTCTTTAGGTTTCCAAGGCAGTATCACTGTGGAAGTAGATTGCCCAACCTTCCTTCTGAGGACTGGCTGGTAAATTTGAACCACCAGCCTTCTGGTTAGCAGTCAAGTGCCTTAGGCACTATGCTACCAGAGCTCCCAATTGATAGATAGCTTTAAATAAGTACATATTAGCTGAAGCTTGAAAATATTTTTTCAATCACACATTTTTGTTTTTTCTGGTGTTTACTTTGATAGGACTTACAACCATATAATAAGACAAACTAGCATTTGTTTAGTAAAGTATATGAAATAAAAACTTTTATTGGTGTCATTTCATATTATCCTAGTGAGTTTTTTTTTTTTTTTTTAATTACTTGTTTGAAGTCCCTGTTGGGATATAAGAGATATAAAGAAGCAGAAATAATTACCATTATAAAAACACAGACGCTAAAGTACAAGGAGGTTGAGTGCCTTGATCAAGATTTCAGGGCAAGAGAAATTCAGGTGAGAAATAGAAACAGATCTCTCTAGTCTACATAACTTTTTTTGACTGGCAGGTGACAAAAGATAAATCTATATTTAGAAATACAGCAGGTGGCAGAAGAGAGACTGGGGGAGTTCACAAGTATGTACACACAAATGCAAAGAGAAAAATATACTGTTGGCAGGATAAATATAGTGGATAAGTAGGTCGTTTTGGGGGTTTGCTTGTCTATTTGTTGAAGTAGAAGAGTACTGCACCAGTCATTCCCTTCAGGTCTCTTCTGGTTTCCAATTTCCTAATATGTGTAATTCCTCATTTGTATTATGTTGCTAGCACATCATCACATAAGAATATATAACAATCTTAAATGTAAATTAAGCAAATTTTTAAAGAAGGCCAGTATTAAATAAATCTGAAACGCACATTTACATTCTTGGAAATGTGAGCTTCAGCTTCAAAGTTGCCAGAAAATAAAAACTCTTGTGAGTATTTCATGTTGGAAAAATAATTAAAACTGAATTTTACTGTGTGGCAGGAAGTCTACTGGGCATTGAGAATGATGTAATGTTTTTGCATTAAATCTAAAATATTTCTTTTTATTATTTATAAATATTCATTATACTCTATGAGTGTATGTGGTTATGCCCAGATCATAAAGAAAATACAATCCCTTCCCATGCAATGTTGCTTTAAATAAACTGTACTGACAGCATTTATAGAGCACCTGCCATACAAGAACAATTTTATCAATTATAAAACATATTAAATGCAGTTCCATGGTTTATATTAAATAAGGGAAGAAATAAAAATATTGGAGACTACTATCATCTATAAAAAGCTAGTGTCTACCATGTATCTGTGTCTGGATTTAGATATGAGAACACATTATCATTGTAGGTTTATAAAAGCTTCTATACACCAAACCTACTGCTGTAATTCCAACTTATAGCTACTGTATAGGACAGAGTAGAATTGCCCCATAGTGTTTCCAAGGCTGTAAATCTTTACAGAAGTGGACTGCTACATCTTTCTCCTGTGAAGCAGCTGAGGGGTTCAAACTGACCACCTTTTTGTAAGTAGCCTAGCACTTCAACCACTGCACCATCAGAGATCCTAAAAGCTTTTATAAATGATGTAAAAAAGAAAGCACTTCTTAATAAATCATCAATACTATTTTCTGTAGTGTGGAGAGTTTTCTTTAGAGATATGATTATAAGAACTGGGCAGATTTTACTGAGCTGAACTTGAACAGGTAGAGAAATCACAGTCTCAAGGTACAATGTGACTATTAAGGTTCTCCTAAGCTCAGTGAATTTTAGTTTTGAGCCAGTATTTGTGTTACTGCCATTTTGCTTGATACATGAACCTGGTCAGCATTATCTAATCTTAAGAGAATAGGTTCCCTTTAATCTTACTTACCAGTGTCAACTAAGACACCCTGCAGTTGTGTACGTTTGAGCTCTACAGACAGTTCTTTATTCTTTAATTCATTTTATCTTAAGTTGCTCCTTTGAAAGAGAACAACAAAGAAAACATGTGAAACATTAAAAAAAAAAAATACTATAATCAACACTGGAGGAAGGGGATATGTAAAATGAGAAAACAATTAATATTTATTGAGCACTTAATTTATACCAGGTACTATGATTTATGTACTTTGGATGCATTGAGGTCAATAGTAATCATGTGAAAATACCTATCTATAAAATTCATATCTATGTTTCTTTACTTCAGATTCAGTCTTTAAAATGCTTAGGATAACTTTTGGAAAATATATATAGAGAGACAGCAATTGGAAAAAATACCCAGACAAACTTTACACTAATGACTTTTCTTTAACCCATCAGATAACTGTGGTCTCAGGGCAAACAACCAATCTGAGAAAGACAGGTAGGTACCTGCAGAATGAAAGAGGGCTTGAGCAATTGCTTACCTGGGGAAGAGTTGCCAAATGCTTTATAAGCCCATAGGAAGATTTAACTAAAATTTTAATAAATTGCTAATGACTGAGTGTGTGCAAGTGATAAAGTATAAATCCCCTGAGGGCTACAGGCATAAGGGTGATACTTATGTTCTTGCAGGATTTTTTCCTACTTCAGTGAACAATGTCTTCAGTATTTGTCTTTTTTTTTTTTTTTTCACTCATGACTCTGAATTTCAAAGAATGATTAAGACTTCACTTTAAAAGAAAAAAAAAATGAAGAGAAATCACTGGAGAAGGCAAATACATGACATGTATTTAAAATCAATTTATTGTTTTGTTCTTGGTACGGGCAGTATATTTACCCTAAATAGTAGGATTATATAAATATTGAAGTTTAATTTCAAGCAGTTTATCTTCCATTTGAGTCATCAATTTGGAAGCTCCTGAACTAAGCCTGCTATTTTTTTTTTTTAATTTTTATTGTGAATTGGGTGAAAGTTTACAGAGCAAATTCATTTTCCATACAGCAGTTCACAGACACTTTGTCTCATGACATTAGCTGCAATTTACCACAATGCAATAGCTCTCGTCCCACTTTCTCCCCATAGTCACCTCTTTCCTGTGCCTTCCCTCCCATGCACTCCTGCCTCCCAAGGTGTCTCCCTATGCATACACAGACCTTCTATTCTCCTATAATTGATCTCTCCAAGGAGTGTATCTACCTGATGTAAATGTTCAGCTCATATGAAGCCTGGCCATTCTTGAACTCTACAGACATTGTAACTCTAGGAGGAAAAGAAGATAAAATATTTATAAGTCACCTTTAATTAAAAATGCATGTAGCACAGAGAGTAGCTCTAGCAGTAATACTATCTGTCTACTGATAATGGTAGGAGCTCTGGTAGCATAGTGCCAAGGCATTTGACTGCTAACCAGAAGGCTGGTGGTTCAAACCCACCAACCACTCCTTGGAAGTAAGGTTGGACAATCTACTTTCGTAGCGATATCACCTTGGAAACCCAAGGAGGGGTTGCTATGAGTCGGATCCGACTCGATGGCACTGTGTGTAGTTTTTTGATTTACTGATAGTAGTGTACTGGTTTTAATCAGGCATATCCCTTCCCAGCCCTATGTTCAATGGCATCACATTGGCAGCTTGAAATTCACCATGGTGGAAGTACACCAAGCAAATTGGCAAATGTTACACCCAGAAATGTTAACATGGAAGCACCACTTAATGGAAAATCTTTAATAATTTATGCTTGCTGCATTAAAGTATAGACTGGTATTCCAGAGTCATGAAGAGGGATATGGACCTTGGGCCTGCCACCAACAGAAAGTTGTTGTAGTATCCTGTTATGTTGGTCATGTACTGAACTACTTTCTGAAACTATTTTCATTTCACTCTAGTCAGGGATGGATCATACATTATCTTCCACAAGCCAAATTTTTTTCTAATTAGTACATCCAAGGAAGCCCTAATGGACAATTCTACTCTGTCACATAGGATTGCTATGAGGTGGGATTGCTATGAGTCAGATTTAACTCGACAGCACCTATCAGCAAAAACAACCTATCTCTGGAAAATTAAGAACTATAATAGGTTGAATTATAGCTTCCAAATGATAATGTCCAAATTCCTGGAAGCTGTGAATGTGAATTTATTTGGGAAAATTATCTTTGCAGATGTAATTAATTTAAGGATGTTGACCTGAGATCATCTTGAATGACCTGGGTTGGCCAAACTCCAAAAATGAGTGTCCTTCTAAGAGACAGAGAGGATAATAAGAAACAGAGAGGAGAAAATGATGAAAGCAGAGATTGGAGTGATGTGGCCATAAGCCAAGTAGGCCAACGAATACCAACAGCTACCAAAAAGTAGAAAAGGCAAAGAATAGATTCTCCCCAAGAGCATCTAGAGGAAGTGTGGCTCTGCCAACACCTTGACTTTGGACTTCTAGCATTCAGAACTACTAGAAAATAAATTTCTGTTGTTTTAAGTCACCCAGTTTACAGAAATTTTATGGTAACCACAAGAAACTGAGACAAAGATCAATGAGGATTTGAACTTATTCCAATTCTTTCATTAAAACACATGCTGTTCAAGATAAACTAGCTCAAAAGATACTGTAGACATGAATGTTCTTTCATCCTCTATGTTTTCATTTATTTTGTCCACAAAATAATCCTTTCACTCATCTGTCATGAATATAGGCATTCCATGAGAAACTTGTTTTCAGTATTTACTCTGTAGGTCATCTTTCGCATACAGCTGAAAGGAATCATTTCATCTTGCACTCTCCTCACCCCCCTACAAAGCAAATGTTGATTCTTTTCTAATCTAGGGTTTTCTCAGCAGCTAGCACTATGTGATCAATACCAAACTGACAATTTAAGAGAGACAGAAATATCGCTTTAAATAGGAAATGCCAAAATTTTAAAGGAAAACATATGACATGAATGAGAAACCACAGGGCTATTATCACTGCCCAGAAACCATGAGAAGGCAAAAAACAAAAACAAAGGAAGACCTTCTCTATTTTGCATATAATTGCAGTTTCTTACTTCCTTAGACTCACTTTATGACATTACACCCTCATTCTCTACCCTTCTGGGCACAGTAACTCTTGTATTCCTGGGTACAGTCAGCTGCATTTAGTTCACATCAACATGGCCATTTATATAGTAGTATAGTTATGAAATGTCTCTTAACTTTGGACATAGGAATTCTACTTCTAGAAATCTGTCATAAATTGATTACGAGAGATATGTTAACCAAAGTTCACATTTAAAAAACTCCACAAGAATGGAAGTTTCAGTTGGCTACATCTCCAATCTGAGCCATAAATCACATGGACGCATATATATATATATATATTTTTTTTTTCCAGGCGAATTATAGTTATATGGGAACAAGTGCAGGCAAGTAAATATTCTTTTTGCCCAAAACTTGCTTTTCAAGAAAAGGAGCACTCATGGTAAAGGGGTTAAGCACTTGGCTGCTAACCAAAAGGTTGGTGGTTTGAACCCACCAGCTGCTCTGTGGGAGAAAGATGTGGCAGTATGTTTCAATAAAGATTACAGTTCTACTCTGTCCTACAGGGTTACTGTGAGTTAGAAGCAACTTGATGGCAATGGGCTAGCTCAAAATCTATTTTAGATTCTCGGTGCCAAATTTAATGAGGGAAATAGAAAATCTGAAGGTTACACAAAGCAATGTAACCAGAAAGGTAACTATATGGAAACCTAGGGAAATGAGGGACAGGTTGAAAGAAATGGATTATATGGCTTAGAAAAGATATGATGAAAGAAATAACACAATAGGTATAGCCATAGATTTAATAGGCTCTTGGGTAGAAGAAGGATAGGTCCAACAAGTGCAAATTACAGGGCATTTGATGTCAACTTTTTGTAGGAAACAGCTTTCTAATCATTCAACTGGCTTCCAGATAGAATGTGTTTCATTGGATAATAGTAACATACCTTTTCCTGGAAGTTTTCAGGCAGATGCTGGATGATTCTCTTTAGAATGTGTAATATGGGGTTCTTGCATTTTTTGAGATTGAGAAAAGAGAGTTAAATATGTGCTGCTGCCCTTATGATCCTCTGCTCCTCCATAGTTGGGTATGTCATCTATAGTAAGTATAGGCTGTGCATGTGGCCAGTTACACTGGAAAATGACAGGTTTGACAGAGGGTTTCACAAGTTGTGATGGATAGATAAAAGTTTATGAACCAGGGCTTCAAACTGCTTCTTCCCAGTTCAATCATGACCAATAAAGCCAAACCAGAATGGAACCAAATTTGTAAAATGTGGGTGAACGGTAACCAGACTGGGAAAAATTACAGGTTGATGTCCTGATGGAAACTTGATCTCCTACCTAGAAAATAAGGGCAGCATGTGTGTTGCATAGCAATCAAATCTCCTGACCAGAATCTGGAGCCCAGCTCAAAGATGGTGGCCAACTGCATCACTTTGAATGTGTGTCACTCTCCACAGTTCTGACAATAATCCAATTTTCTACATCATACTCCAGAAAGGGTTTACTACACCTCTTCCAAGACTCCCATTCCAGGGCTTTGACTTGTAATTTTTCCCATTCTGATTATTGTTCTGTTACATCCACATTTTTACAAATGCAGGTCTGTACCAATTTCACTGTGTTAGCCATGACTGAACCAGTTTGAACACGTTAGGAACCCTGTTGTAAACAAACATATAAAAAATATAATGTGAGTGCCTGCATTGCTGGGATGATAAGCAAAGTAGTGCCATTGCAAAAGAAATTTGGCTACTACTAAAGAATGTTGGTCAAGTGGATTTTCTCACTAATATGTTTTTTGTGATTTGCATAGGTATGGGAGCATTCTCTTGCTATTACAGAATTAAAAACATGATGCTGAGATCATGAAAGGCAGAGAAAGGCAGGTAATCCCGGGTTATAGTCATTCGCTACTCTGCCTCTTTGATGCTAAAATCAAAAGTCAAAAACTGAGGAACGAGCCTTTCTAAATTTCCATTTATTTCTCAGATATCATAGTATTTTAGATTCACATTTAATGTGAATGTGGTGTGACCTTCAGATATAAAACAAAATCATGGTTTTACTAATGCTTTGTTTTTCTTTAAAATTATACACAGCTTAAAATGTGCGAAATGTTTTAACCTCACATCAATCTATCCTTGCTGTTCATTCAAATTAAAGTGATCATATTATTGATTCTAAAATATGGTGCTTGCCACTTCCTAAACACAAGACAAAATACACTTTTATCTTTTTTAAACTTCCATCTTCTATAAAATTATTCAAAAGTAATGAGGAACACAAAATTAGGAGAAATATATTAAATCAATGTCAAGGTTACTAAACTCAAACATTTTAAAATATTAACTGTTCATGAATTTGGACTTCACCAATTTAGAATCTATAATCATTCCAAGGCTGAGATTCAATTTTATATGCTTTAGAAATGTTCAATTCAAACTTCCAAGTATGATTAAAACCTTGAAGTCTATTTCATAATATTAATATAATATTGCATTGAGATTATGGTAATAATTATCATGGATGTTTAAGTTATTCATTATGATATTGGCTAATCTTCTTTTATCTTGAAGAAGGTAGTCCTAGATACTCATGAAATTTTAGAATTATAGAGAAAAGATCCTTCAGAATATCTTTTTAGCCATCAGATTTGGGAACTGAGACCCAGTTTCAGAGGCTAACCTAGATGACTTCATCTGGGGTGAAGTCTAGAACCTGGAAATCACCATTCACAGTCAATTACTCTTTATGTTACATGGCAGGTTAAACGAAACCCAGAATAAATTAAGGCTGTTGTTGTCATTGTTAGTTATTGTTAACTCAGCCCTCAATCTCATGGCAACCTCAGGCACAACAGGATTGGATTGGACCATAAGATTTCATTGGCTGACTTTTGGAAGTAGATCACCAGGCCTTTTTTCCCTAGTCTGTCTTAATCTGCAAACTCTGCTGAAACATGGTCAGCATCACAGCAACGCATAAGCCTCCGCTGACACACAATGGCAACAGCCCTTGAGATGCATTGGACAGGAATCAAATCTGGGTTTCCTGCATGAAAGGTAAGAATTCTATCACTGAGCCACCATGGACTCATATATTAAGTGTAGAGATACTATAAGGAGCTCTAGTGGCACAGCGCCTAAGGCATTTGACTGCTAACCAGAAGGTTAGCAGTTCAAACCCCCCAGCAGCCCCACAGAAAGAAGGTGGGGCAATCTACTCCCTAAAGATTTCCCAGAAATCCAATGACGATTGCTATGAGTCAGAATCAACCTGATGGCATTGAGTCTGATTTTGGTTTGAGAGATGCTGTAATGGGTGTCTGATTTATACAGTTAGCTATGCTACGTAAGCCCTTGGAGTAAAAGAGTATATCAAAAGGCACAGAACTTTTCTTAAAGGAACAGACAATATTAGTTCAGAAGACAAACTTGAAAACCTTAAAATCAATATGGGTTCCCTATATTATTCAAAAATAGAGCATTCCTATGAAACCTTTTATATGCCAATATGGCACAAAGCAAAGCAATTATCATTAATTCACATGGGAAATTTTTTGAGAATTCCCAGACTCTAAAAGTAACCTACAAAATCATATCAAATAACACATAAAACCTAAAATAACAGTAACATAGGGTAAAAGCAGGAGCCCTAGTAGGAAAGCACTCAGATGCAAACCAAAAGGTCATTGGTTTGAATCCACAAGGTATGAGAGAAAGATGTGAGATTCTGTTTCCGTAAAGAGTTACAGCCCTGGAAATACTACATGGCAGTTGTACTCTGTCCTATAGTGTTGCTTTGAGTCAGGATCCAACTCATGGCAGTGAATTTTTCAGTTTATAATGAAAGCAGGGATGATATGGTAAATATACAACCTATATAAAGTAGGGATAATGTATATACAGTGTAGTTCCTGGGGAAACAGTTGGTAGTGTCACTCTGCTTGCCAAGGTGTGCAGTGCCTCTTTCACAGCTCACTGCAAAACAAATGCTGACTGCTGTTTTGTTTTTCATCTTTTTTCATAAAAGTGAAAATCCTCTTCAGATTTCTTTTGGTTAATGAAAACAGGTATTAATGTAGGTTTTTTATAAAAGTGAAATGGCATAAAGTGAACTTCCAAAAAGTAGAAGGTACTTGTACATGATTTAAATCATGGTTCAAGATACTAATATGAGAAATGAAAGTACATAACTAGTTTGTTTTACATGTGGAACTCACTGGATGGAATACACAGGAATCAAATGAATTGCATCTGTGTAAAGAGATGAGGGAGAAGGTCAATATCTTTGGTCAGGGCAAGGCCAGGGGCCAACTTTGGAATAGACCATCAATTGCTCATATACAAGCTCAAGTTAAAGCTGAAGAAAAGTAAGACAAGTCCACAAGAGGCAAAGTTTGACCTTGAGTATATCTCACCTAAATTTAGAGACCATCTCAAAATACATTTGACACATTGAAACTAATGACTGAAGAAGATGAGAGTTTTGGGATGATATCAAGAGCATCATGCTTGAGGAAAGCAAAAGGTCATTAAAAAGACAAAAAAGGAAGAGAAGACCAAAACAAATGTCACAAGAGACTCTGAAACTTGCTCTTGAATGGAGAGTAGCTAAAGTGAATGAAAGAAATGATGAAGTAAAAAAGCTGAACCAAAGGTTTCAAAGAACAACTTGAGAAGACAAAGTATCATAATGTAATGTACAAAGACCTGGAGTTAGAAAACCAAAAGGGAAGGATATATTTGGCATTTTGCAAGCTGAAAAAAACTGAAGAAAAATATCAAGCCTCAAATTGTAATACTGAATGATTCCATGGGCAAAATATTGAACAACACCAGAAACATCAAAAGAAAATGGAAAGAATATAATCACTGTACAAAAAATAATTTTTTCTACTTACCACCACTTTCAGGAGGTAGTATTCACTCAAGTACTGATGGTACTGAAGGAAGAAGTACAAACTGTACTAAGGGCATGGGCAACAAACAATGCTCCAGAAATTGACAGAATACCAACTGAGATATTTCAACAAATGGATGATGCTAGAAGTAATCACTCATCTATGCCAAGAAATTTGGGAGACAGGTATCTGGTCAACCAACCAGAAGAGATTCATATTTATGCCCACTCCAAAAAAAAAAAAAAGAAAGAAAGAAAGAAAAAAAGTGACCAAACAGAACGTAAAAATTATTGAACAAAATCATCAGTATTACACATTAGTAAAGTTTTCTAGAAGATAATTTTAAAAAATGGTTGCAGCAGTACATCAACAGGAAAGTGCCAGATATTCATGCTGGATTCAAAATAGGACATGGAATGAGGGATATCACTGCTGGTATCAGAAGGACTGAAAACAGAGAATACAATTTGTATGTTGAGCAAATAATCCAAGAAGATGCACCACATGAAGAAGGATGAGGCATCAGAATTGGAGGAAAACTCATTAACAACTTGAGATGTGACAGCCTTGCTTGCAGAAAGTGAAGAACACTTGAAGCACTTACCGATGAAGATCAAAGACTACAACCTTCAGAGGGAATTATATCTCAACATAAAGAACACAACAATCCTCATAACTGGACTAATAAGCAACATTATGATAAGTAGAGAAAAGACTGAAGTTGTCAATGATTTCATTTTATTTGGATTCACAATTAATGCCCATGGAAGGAAGCTGTTGTTGCTGTTGTTATTTGCCATCGAGTCGGACTCAACTCATGGCGACCCCTCCTTGGGTTTCCGAGGCAGTATTACTCTGGAAGTAGATTGGCCAAACTTCCTTCCGAGGAGTAGCTATTGGGTTTGGACCGCCAACCTTCTGGTTAGCAGTCAAGTGCCTTAGGCACTACGCTACCAGAGCTCCCATGGAAGGAAGCAGTAGTCAATAAATCAAACAAAGATTGCATTGGCCAAATCTATTGCAAAAGACCTCTTTAAAATCCTAAAAAGCAAAGATGTCACTTTTGGGACTAAGGTACGCCTGACTCAACCCATAGTATTTTCAATCACATTATATGCATGCAAACATGGGACAAAAAAAGAGACCAAAGTATAATTGATGTCTTTGAACTATGGTGCTGGCAAAGAATACTGAATATACCATAGACTGTTTTATTTCATCATTTCTTCCATTTGCTATAGCTACTCTCCATTCAAGAGCAAATTCCAGAGTCTCTTCTGACATTCATTTTGGGCCCTTTTTCCTTTCCTGGCTTTTTAATGACCTTTTGCTTTCTAAATGTATAATAATCTTGGCTTCATCCCACAACTCATTTGGTCACTGATTACTGGCATTTGATGAGTCAAATACATTTTTGAGGTGGTCTCTATATTCAGGTGAGATATAATCAAGGCCATATTTTGTTCTTGTGGACTTGTTTTAATTTTCTTCAACTTCAACTTTAACTTACATATGAACCAATTGATGGTCTATTCCATAGCCAACTCCTGACTTTGTTTTGACTGATGATGTTGACCTTCTCCATCACCTCCTTCCACAGATGTAGACAATCTGATTCTCCTATGTTCCATCTGGAAAAGTCCAGATTGACCACCATTTATGTTGTTGAAAAAAGGTGTTTGCAATGAATAAATCATTGGTTACTGGTAGTTAAGTTGTCGGCCAACTTGACTGAGCCTGTTTTAGAGTGGCTGGGCAGCTGGATTTAGTTATTCCCCATGATGAGACTGGTAATCAACTCCATGGTGGAATCTACTGGAGCAGCTGAGTAGCTGCCTTAGGGATGTGGTCTGCTTCCTATATAAAAGAAGCATCTTTGAGCAAGGTCTCTAGCTTTTTGCATGCTTGAATCCTGTATGTAGCCAAGTCATTGTTCAGCAGCCTGCCAAGTTGTCTGTCAATCTTGGGACTGTTAATTGGCTTGAATTAGTGGCCTGCCATGTGGTTTGATAATTTTGGGACTGTGCCATTTTAGTTGTCAACCTTGGGTCAGCTTCAGCAGTCAGTAGCTACCTGGGTGAAAATACACCTCTAGCTCCAGTGGGTTGGGAGCAAGAGACAGAGCTGAAGCCCAAGGCCAAGGAGCTTTTACCCAGTCCCTAGAGCTGGCACTTTGAACTCAGACTTCTAGCCTCCTAAATAGTAAGAGAACAAATCCCTGTTTCTTAAAGCCACCCATTTATGGTATCTTCTGTTAGAGCGGCACTAGAGAACCAAAACAGTCTTGCAAAATTCTGTCACGTGATCTCCAGCATCATTTCTATCACCAAGGCTACATTTTCCAACTGCCAATGATTCTTCTATTTCCAGCTTTTGCATTCCAATCACCAGTTATTATCAATACATCTGGATTACATCTGTGACCAATTTCAGATTGCAAATGTTGGTAAAAATCTTTGATTTCCTCATCTTTGGCTTTAGTGGTTGCTATGTAAATTTGAATAGTAGTAGTAGTATTAACTGGTCTTCCTTATAGGTGTTTGGATTTTATCCTATCATCTTTAATACTGTACTTCAGGGTAGGTCTTATTTATTTATTTTATTATTTTTTAAAATTTTTACAGTTCTCTCCCTTCCCTTCTCACCCCTGGTAACCAAAAAGTTTCCTTTCATATATAAACCTTTCCTTGACTTTTTACAATAATGAACTAACACAATATTTGTCCTTCTGTGATTGACTTATTTCACTCAGCATAATGTCCTTCAAGTTCATCCACCTTCTGTGGTGTTTTGCAGATACTACATTATTCTTTAGTGCAACATAGTATTCCACTGTGTGTATGTACCATAGTTTGGTTATCCATTCTTCTGTTGATGGGCACCTAGGTTGTTTCCATCTTTTTGCTATTGTAAATACTGCTGCAATGAACATGGGTGTGTATATATCTGTTCCTGTTCTGGTTCTCACTTCTTTAGGATAGATATCTACTAATGAGATTGTTGGATCAAATGGTATTTCTACTTCCAACTTTTTAAGGAATTGCAATACTGCTTTCCACAATGGATGTATCATTTGACAGCCCCACCAGCAGTGTATGAGAGTCCTAATCTCTCCACATCCTCACCAGCATTTGGTATTTTCTTTCTGGTTGAACTTTGCAATTAGTGCTGGGGCAAGATGGTATCACATCGTTGTTTTCAGAAGGAGCTCTTGTGGCATAGTGCCTAAGATATTTGACTGCTAACCAGAAGGTTGGTTGTTCAAACCCACCAGCCACTCCATGGAAAGAAGACCAGGCAATCTACTTCTGTAAAGATTTACCACCTCAGAAAACCAAAGGGGGTCACTATGAGTCAGAATCAACTCGATGGCAGTGAATTTTTTGTTTTTGTTTTTTTAATGTCTAATGATTGTGAGGAGCTCTGGTAGCATAGTGCCTAAGCACTTGACTGCTAACCAGAAGGCTGGCGGTTCAAACCCACCAGCCACTCCTTGGAAGGAAGGTTGGGCATTCCTACTTCCATAGTGATACTGCCTCGGAAACCCAAGGAGGGGTCGCTATGAGTCGGGGCCAACTCGATGGCAAATAACAACAAATAACAACAATGATTGTGAACATTTTTTCATGTGTTTGTTGGTTGCCTGAATATCCTCTTTGGTGAAGTGTCTATTCATATATTCTGCCCTTTTTTTTTATTATTGGATTGTTTGTCTTTTTGTTAAGGGGTTGAAGTTTTCTATACATTTTAGAGATAAGTCCCTTGTCAGATATGTGATTGCTGAATACTTTTTCTCTATCTGTAAATGTTCTTTTTATTCTTTTGAAGACATCTTTTGAAGCACATAAAAGTTTAATTTTTACAAGGTCCCAATCATCTAGTTTATCTTCTGCTGTTTTGCATTTTGGGTTATGATTGAAAGTCTTAAATAGACTTAAATTGCTATAAATTAGGGCCCCTAAATTTGCCCGTATTTTTTCCTTGAGGAACTTATAGTTTTAAGCTTCACATTTAAGTCTTTGATCCATCTGAAGTTAGTTTTTATGTATGGTGTGAGATATAGATCTTTTTTCATTTTTCTGTAAATGGATATCCAGTTTTACCAGCACCATTTGTTAAAGAGACAATCTCTTCCCCGTTTAATGGATTTCAGTCCTTGATCAAACATCAATTGACCATAGGTCAATGGATCTATTTCTGGGTTCTCAATCTGTTCCACTGGTTTGTGTCTGTCATTGTACCAATAGCAGGTTCTTTTTGACTATTGTGGCTGTATAGTAGGTTTTGAGATCTGAGAGTGTGAGACCTCCTACTTTGTTCTTTTTCTTCATAGTGCTTTGCTTATCCAAGGTCTCTTTCCTTTCCATATAAAATTAGTGATTGTTTTTTGCATATCCTTAAAGAATGTTGATGGGATCTGGATTGAGATTGCATTAAATGTATAGATTGCTTTGGGTAGTATTGACATTGTCACAATATTCAATCTTCCTATCAACGAGCATGGTATGTTCCTCCATTTATGTAGATCTCTTATGGTTTCCTGAAGTAGTGTTTTGTACTTTTCTTTGTACAGGTCTTTTGTGTCCCTAATGAGATTTATTCCCAGGTATTTTATTTATTTAATAGCTATAGTAAATGGTATTGATTTCCTTGTTTTCTTTTCAGCAATTTCTTTGCTGGTGTACAGGAATCCAACTGATTTTTGTATGTTGATCTTGTATCTTGCCACTATGCTTAATTTCTCAATTAGGTGCAGGAGTTTTTTTGCTGAGTCTCTTGGGTTTCCTAAGTAAAAGATCACATCATCAGCAAATACAGATAGGTTTACTTCTTCCTTACCAATTTGGATGCCTTTGATTTCCCTTTCTTGCTTTGTTTCCCTGGCTAGGACTTCCAATACAATGTTGAACAGAAGTGGTGATAGAGGGCATCCTTGTCTGGTCCCTGTTTACAAGGGGAATAGTGTCAGTCTCTCTCCATTGAGAGTAATAGTGGTTGTTGGTTTTGCATATATGCTCTTTATTATGTTGAAGAATGTCTCAACATAATAGAAATTTAGAAATAATAGAAATAAAGAATTTTTTTTTCTTTCTATTCCTATTTTGCTGAGAGTCTTGATCAGGAATGGGTGTTGGATTTTATCAAATGCTTTTTCTGCATCAATTGATATGATCATGTGGTTCTTTTCTTTTGTTTTATTTATGTGATGGATGATGTTGATTGTTTTTCTAATGTTGAACCATCTTTGCACACCTGGTATGAACCCCACTTGGTCATAAAACCAAACCCAAACCCACTGCCTTTGAGTTGATTCTGACTCATAGCAACCCCCCCCACCTGTTTATTTTTTTAATGCATTTTATTGAAATATAATTTATGTACAGTGAAATACACAAAACTAAAGTGACATGGGTCAATGCGTTTTTGTTTTGTTTTGTTTTGTTGGTAGTGTTTCCTCGCCTCCCCTCCCCACCCTGTTAACCAAAAAAGAAAGTTTCCTTCCATATATAAACCTTTTCTTGACTTTTTACAATAATGAAATAATACTATATTTGACCTTCTTTGTTTGACTTATTTCACTCAGCATAATGTCCTCCATGTCCATCCATGTTATGCAGTGTTTTGCAGATTGTACATTATTCTTTAGTGTTGAATGTTATTCCATTGTGTGATGTACCATAGCTTGGTTATCCATTCTTCTGTTCATGGGCACCTAGGTTATTTCTATTTTTTTGGTATTGTAAATAGTGCTGTGATGAACATGGGTGTGCATATATCTACTTTTGTCCTGGCTCTCACTTCTTTAAGATATATACCTAGTTCTCCTCATTTGTCAATTGATGTCCCTGTTTACAATTTTGTAGGCTTATTTATTTTGGATACTTCTATAACTGAATTGGTTTCTGGGTTATGTTATCATGTGTGTTAATGGTCAGTTGTTGTTTGCTGTTGTTGGTTCTCTGTCCAAAGGACGCCCCTTAGCATCTCTTGTAAGGTTGGTCTGGTATTAACAAATTCCCTTACTTTCTGCTTATCTGGAAATCTCCTAATTTCACCATCACATTTAGGGACAATTTTGCTGGGTATACAATTCTTGGTTGGAAATTTTTTTCTTTCAGGGTTTTATATATACTATCCCATTGTCTTCTCACCTACAAGGTTTCTGCTGAGAAATCTGAGCTTAGTCTTACTGGTTGCCCCTTGTAGGTAACTTTTCATTTTTCCTGTGCTGCTTTCTGAATTCTTTCTTTCATTTTGATGAGTTTGATGATGATATGTCTTGGTGATTTTCTTTTGGGGTCTATCCTGTTTGGGGTTTGTTGGACTTCTTGAATGAATATATTCTCATCTTTCATACCAGGAAAATTCTCTTCCAACAAATCTTCAATTTTTTCTGTGGTTTTATTTGTCTCTTCTGGTTCTGTAATTCCAATTACACGTAGGTTATTCATTTTGATGGTATCCCATGTGAACCTTAGGCTTTCTTCATTTTGTTATCTGTCAAGCACTTAACCACTGTTCCATCAGGGTTTCTTATGAGAGGGGTACAGACAATTAATCAACCAATTAGATAAATGCTGTGTGATGAATGATATGGAAAAATCTAAACTGGAGGAGGTGACAGAGAACATGATTAGGATTGAGCTTTGCTATGCTAGAAAGTGTCCTCTTGAAAGGTTTTTCTGATATCATAATATTTGAATGGAGATATGAATGATGAAGAAGGAAGCTGTAGAGAGATCTGAAAGAAAAGTGGACAGAGAAAAGAATGCAAAAACTCTAATATAATATGTTTCAATAAGCACAAGAAAATCTGTAGGTTACCATCTTTGTAACTACTATTTCTCAAAATTGGGCTTTGATGAGAATTTGATAGAAAACAATTCCAAGGTTATATTCTCTGGTGAGAATTTGTAGTAGAAACATGCTTGGTTCCAAGCAAAAGAATGTTCCATGCTCTTGATAATCAACCATGGTGGCTGATTATCAACCATGGTGGTCCTTGTAAAAAGTGCCATGGTATTGTTATACCTTGTCAAATGTCACAAGGAGGAGAAGAGAAAATTCAGATTATCATGAACCCATGGCTGATTTCTATGAGGTGGTCAGACATACCTCCTCTATTCAACCTTTTTACCAATTCTGACACTAGCCATCCCTCCCACAGCCCTCTACTTCTCTGCTGGGTTTGATAATTCATTGCAGTGACCACACAGAAATCACAGACTATACTCATGGTTGTGGATTTATTAGTGAAGTAACAGATTACAATTCAGAATCAGGGACAACTCAGGATATAGTTTTTGGTCAAGACAGCTTCTTGACCATTCCTGCAGGCAGACCTCTCTTGGCCTCTTAGCCCCAAAGCCTAGCATCTTCTTAGACAAGAGTTACAAAGATCTTTAGGTCTGCTAGAAAGTGCCCAGAGGCATCCCACTCTGCCAATAATCCTCTTGCCCAAAAGTGCTCAGCTCTGTGGGCAGAATACCCATTGTTCCTGCCTTGCTCTGTGGGCTAATAAGCTCACTGCACTGTCTTAAACCAGTCTCCTGGTTTTGCTGTTGCTGTTTCTCTGCCATGCTTTCCTTCTCATGCCATGTTGATGTTACAGAGCTCTATCTCCTGGGTCTAGAAAGTTCTTACTGTAGGGATCCTGCATGCAAAAGACACTCCACTCCTGGCTCAGCTACTTGATGGTAGTGAGGTTTCCCTCTATGCTGCTGGGATTGGCTCATTTTAAGCTTTGCAGGATGACAAAACTCATCAATCCCATTGTTAGGATCCCACACACTTTATTTCTATTTCCTACCCCTATAGGATCTCTAGTAGTATAGTGCCTAAGGCATTTGACTGCTAACCCACCAGCCACTCCTCAGAAGGAAGGTTGGGCAATCTACTTCCGTAGTGATACCACCTTGGAAACCCAAGGAGGGGTTGCTATGAGTTGGGTACAACTTGATGGCAGTGGTTTTTTGTTTTGTTTTGTTTTCCATTTTACCACTACAAGTATTCCATGTACCTTATTTGCGCTATTTGAAGGCTTTCCAAACTCCTTTGTGGTCCATAAGCACCTAATTTTCATAGTCTCACCCAATCATTTTGTGGGAGTCACAATATATGAATGGCTATAATGGCCATATTAACTAATTCATTGAACCACTGTAATATTTTCAAAATGAAAGAACTAGAGCTATATGGGCCACTGATGGAGATATCGCATACCCTCTTTAAAAAACAGGTCTATGTGTGCTACAACACACAGATAAATGGGTAGGGAAGGACAGATGATGTGTATCATAGAACAGAGCCAAGTTTGTTTTAGCTTAAATATCAAAAAAACAACCACAAAAAAAAAAAAAAACCCTCATGCTTTAAAAATTACATACTTCAGTCTCTTAAAATATCCATAGAGTATCCTCATTTTGCTTCCTAGTGAATCTTCCAAGATTAACTGACCACAAATTATAGCCCTAGTAACTGGTCTGCAGTGTAGAATAATCTCTTAGAAATGAGCCACCAATTTAATGCTGTGGGGCATCTGTCAAAAATGGTGATTTAAAATATTTCTTCTGGAGAAAAATCATAGAGCATCTGCTGTGTGTTCTGGACACTTCCAGGTGTTCACAAAACTATTTTAGAGGAGACAACTTATATTTTTAATCTCAATAAAAGGGAGTATGCATCTAAAACATTAGAAAACAGTACCAGATCATTTAGATGCAAGTAAAATAGAGGAAAGATGGGAAAACTACACTTGTGCTCCATGTCATTAGGAGTATTCTCAGTAGGCCATCATCACACTGTCTCTTGATCTTTTAAGAGGTATTAAAATGCAGATGTTGTCATATTATCGGTAATTGGATCTATTTGAGTTATGTCATCACCAATCCCTAAGCAAAGCCTGAAGAAAGATTAATAAAAGCTGCAAACAATCTTTCGTTCATAAAACATTTTTCCCCAGGTAATAGAAAACATCAATATAATGGATCATTCTGGCCTAAAACACTGGAGTGGTGAATATCTGTATGAGAAATCTGGGTTTGTAATTTTTATCAAAAGAAAATTGTCATGGAGATGTCAATTATGAGTTTACAAATTAAAACCATTAATCCATGCGATCTTAATTTATAAAACTGGCAATGAATTTAAAAGGCATGAAATTGAATGGAAACAATGATCTACTCAACTAATAATGAACCTAAGCTTGAATATGTATCTGCAAACTCTGGATCATATTTTATGGAATTCTAAAGTAAGAAGATGGTATTATCTTTTTCCTTCTGGGACTTACAGATTATTACAATGCAAAAAATGCAACGCACTGCTGTCGAGTCGTATCTGACTCATAGCAACCCCTCCTTGGGTTTCACTATGGAAGTAGATTGCCCAACCTTCCTCCTGAGGAGTGGCTGGTGGGTTGGAACCACGAGCCTTCTGGTTAGCAGTCAAATGTCTTAGGCACTATGCCACCAGAGCTCCAGAGATAGATTATGACAGGGCGGTAAAAAGATCATCTTTTGTTTAAAAATGTGACTGGACTTTAACATATCATTTCATTTACCAAAGATTAAGTTATTTCCTCTGGATCTTTACTAAATGTTTTTGAAACTAGACTTTCTCAAGATGCTAAAAGATTCTCTGCCTCTGACTCCTCAGTAGAGATACTGCATTTAAGCAGAATTTCAGGAAATTATATGACTCTTTTACCTACACTCCTACCATGCTGCTTACTTTGTTCAACATTTTTCAAGTTGTTTACGAGACTTTTATGTTGACCTTCAGTAAAGTATCTTCCAGGGTAATACCAGATATCATGGGAGCTGGTTTCACAATGACCTAAAGGGTGAATTGAGGCTCTCAAGTACTAATAACACCTCTGTAGGCTGTGCTTCCAAGGACAGCTGAAACACCAGCCAGGGACAGTCATACCCATGCCACCACGATTTTCCTTTGGCCACATATCAAAGATGGATGAACTTGACACACAGTTGTGTATGAAGGGATGTGATCATTAGTTGTCAAAGAAAGAAAAGTTATTCTAATGCCATATTTTTATTGGAAATAGTTGCTAGTTTTGCTTTGTTTGATTGAACCTCTCCCAGTTACAACACTTTTGATTCAGAGAGAAAGACCAAGGCCTTTCCTGCCTTGATGGAGATTTTTTTCTCTTGGTGCCAGAATGAGCCATCAGACTGTTATCCAAGTATCATTATCATCAAAGTCAAATTGTACACTAGTTCCTTGGCAACATTTAACTCTGCTACTGATTGAATTGAGTAAATGCTACTAGAGTACCTGCTCAGGGCTGAGTACTGACCTTGGCCCCACAGGGGGTTGCAGAGTGGGGTGCTCTAAAGTATAGCAAGTATGTGACCTGAGTTACTAGTTAGAGTCAACAATCATTATTGAGCAATTACTATGAGGAAAAGATTGGGCAATCTCCTTCTGTAGTGATACCTTATTGGAAACCCAAGGAGGGGTCGCTATGATTTGGATCTGACTCGACAGCAGTGATTTTGATTTTTGGGTTTTTTATACAGATATTCATTTAATTCTCACAATGGCCTCATGAGGAAGGTATTACTGTACTGTTACTGTATACCCACCACTCATCTCTCAGGTGTCGTACTGTGCCGACTTGTGTGTTACTGTGTTTCTGGAACTATGCCACTTCTATGTCAAATACCAGCATGGTCACCAATGATGGCCAGGTTTCAGCAGAGTTTCCAGACTAAGACAAACTAGGAAAACAAACCTAGCAATCTACTTCTAAAAAAAACTGGCTAGTGAAAACCTTATGAATAGCAGCAGAACGCTGTCTGATATCGTGCCAGAAGATGAGCCCCTGAGATTAGAAGGCACTCAAAATACAACTAGGGATGAACTGCCTCCTCAAAACATAGTCAGCTCCAATGATGTGGACTGAGGAAAGCTTTCAGGGCCTTCATTTGCTGATGTGGCACCACACAAAATGAGAAGAAACAGCTGTAAACATCCACCATTAATTGGAATCATGGATTTAGGAAAAACAGAAGTTGTCAAAAATATGTTTTATTGACTATACAAAGGCATTTGATCATAAGAAATTATGGATAACATTGTAAGGAATGGGGATTCCAGAACACTAAACTGTGCTCTTGCAGAATGTGTACGAAGACCAAGAGGCTGTTGTTCAAATAGAACAAGTGGCTACTACTGTGTGATTTAAAATCAGGAGAAATGTGCATCAGGGTTGTAGTCTTTGATACAATGACCATATTTACTCAATCTGTATGCTGAGTAAATAATCTGAGAAGCTGGACTATATGAAGAACATGGCATCAGGATTGGAGGAAGACTCATTAACAAGCAGTGATATGCAGATGACACAACTTCCCTTGTTAAAAGCAAGAAGACCTGACATACTTACTGATGAAGTGCAAAGATCCTTCAATATGGATTATACCTCATCATAAAGAAAACAAAAATCCTCATGACTGGACCAATAAACAGCATGATAAACAGAGAAAAGATTCAAGTTGTCAAGGATTTCATTTTATTTGGATCCACAATCAATACTCATAGAAGCAACAGTCAAGAAATCAAATGACATACTGCATTGGGAAAATCTCCTGCAAAAGACTTCTTTAAAGTAATAAAAAGCAAAGATGTCACTTTGAAGACTAAAGTGTGCCTGACTCAAGACATTGTATTTCCAATTGCCTCATATCACATGGAAGCTGGAATAAGGAAGATTGAAGAAGAATTGATGTCTTTGAATTATGGTGTTGGCAAAGATCAATGAATATACCATGGACTGCCAGAGGAACAAGTCTGTCTTGGAAAATGTACAGCCAGAATCCTCCTTAGAAGTGAGGATGGCAAGATTTCATCTCACATACTTTAGATATGTTATAAGGAGGGAAAAGTCCTTGGAGAAGTAGAAAGTCAGTAAAAAAGAAGAAGACCCTTGTGTTAGACTGAGTTCTCTAGAGAAGCAAAACCAGTGAAGCTTACAGAGAGAGAGAGAGATTTATCTTAGGAAAATGGCTCACACACTTATAGAAACTGGCAAGTCCCAAGTTCTTGGATCAAATGTCAAGCTGGAGTTTTCCTGACTCATGCAGCTGCAGAGGCTGAGGAGCTGAAGGTTGGCAGGCAGTATACCGGCTGTTGACTCTGACGAATGACAAATCCAAGATTACCAGGCCGAACCGTGGATTGTTCGCTCCTGGACAGTTGTAAGCAGCACAACAGGATCCAGATTCACAGAAGAGTGTCTCTTTTTCCCAGGATGTCCATAAATATACTGAGAGCAGGCCACACCCCTAGGGAAACTCCCTTTCAATGGATTGACTGCTCAAAACATACATCAGATCTCATCATGGGAATAACCCATATCACAACTGCTTAAACCACTCAGAATTGTGGTCCAGCCAAGTTGACACACAACTCCAACTATCACAACACTTAACGAGGCAGATTGACACAGTGGCTGGAACAATGGGCTAAAACATAGCAACAATTGTGAGGATGCCTCAGGACTGGCCATTGTTCTGTGGTATATAGCTTGGTATAAGTTGGAACTAACTCCACAACACCTAACAACAACAATATTACTGTACATATTTTCCCTATGAGACAATCTGGATTCAGGAAAGTTAAGTGCTTGTGTGTGGTTACATAAGCTGTCTTCTGACTCAAGGTCCAGTGCCATCACACTTATCTGCTTATTATATCTAGTTACTTAGAAATCCACCTTCTTCTCTAGGCCTTGCTGCACCAAATGTCATCCATGGATTCCATCTCAGAATCACCTGTGAGCTAGTTAGAAATGCAGAATCTCAGGCCTATTTTAGAACTACTGAATCAGAATCTGTATTTTAACAAGATCCCCAGATTCTTCAATACGCATTGATATTTCAGCAGAAATGCTCCATGAATTATCAAAGGCAGCTGAGAGTAACTACCACCCCCAAACCCCTGTAATCCCATGTTCTGTAGAGTGAGGTTCTACAGAATGAAAACTAATTTTTCAGCCGTAAATTTTAGTTCCTAAGTGTCCAAAGAAAGCTTCTTATAGATGATTTTATCTAGAAGGCAGTTTCTAATCACAGACCTTCGGTGGTGGTGGTGGTGGGGGGTTCCCACATAGACATTTAATGATTCAGTTTAGCAAAGATTTATCATTGTCTATTATTTGCCATGCACTCCTTGGAAGGAATGTTGAACAATCTACTTCTGTAGTGATACTGCCTTGGAAATTCAAGGAGGAGTCACTGTGGGTCTGATACAATTCTACAGCAGTGGGTTTGGTTTGGTTTGGTGTGAAGTGCTGACCTCGGCGATTTCCCAAGGGAGGTGGCTATCCATGTGACTCCCTACTTTTTATAATTCACTCACTTCCTGGTTTTAAACTTGCAAGTTTATAATACAGTTGCATGTGCAGCTCTACAGATGCTACTTTCTTCCTGATTCATTTAGTCAAAAACATTTAAAAAGAGTGTGCAAGGCCCTATAGAATCTATTATGTTTAGACATACTTAGCTTTTACGCTAAAGTATAAATTCTGAAATAATTCTTCAATGGATATTTACTTTTTAAATGAAATTTTGTTCTTGTTTTCTTAAGCTTTGGTAATTTTACAGTGGATTTTTATAGAACTCTCCCAGTTTAAGGATTTTAAAACTTTTTACCACCAACTTCTTCCTTGGAAATCTGTCCAAGGAGGAGTGAACTTAGGAAACAATGGCTGAAAATTCCTCAGATTTTAGTGTCTATATGGGAGCTCTAGTAGCATAGTGGCTAAGACACTTGCCTGCTAACCAGACGGCTGGCGGTTCAAACCCACCAGCCACTCTTTGGAAGGAAGGTTGGGCAATCCTACTTCCGTAGTGATACTGCCTTGGAAACCCAAGGAGGGGTCGCTATGAGTCAGGTTTGACTCGACGGCACATAACAACAACAACAATATTAATTTAACTTTATACTTTGAACCTTAGCAGACTAAAAAACAAACAAACAAACAAAAAAAAAAAAACTCGATAGTAAAGACTTAAATAGTGTTTAATTTGTTTGATCTTATCCCAGACTGACCTTTCATATACCAACTCCTCTATTAGAGTACCTGGCATTTAGCACAGATGATGAATTTAAATCCACTTTAACAATCATTTGCCACACCAAATGTGTCATCAAAGTCATTCACTGGAAATTCCATTCTTTACGGAAAGACATACCTCTAAAAATCCTATGAGGGATTAACTGCAAGAAAAACAATTTTGTCATATAATTTAGTTTAGTATAAGAGTATTACAAGATGTGAAGCCTTCAGACAAAGAGAACATTTCCTCTTAGTTTTTCACTTTGCTTGGAAGCTTTTGGGGAATTGTTAGATACTGAGGACACAGGCTGACAAGTTTGGTTCATGTCACTTAGAAAGATATTTTCATTTTTTAAAAATTTATTTTAAGAAAGCCATCAAGTGCAAAAATGTTTGTAGGCAATAATTTATTATTTTTAAATCAAATTTATGTGCATTAGTTGTTGTTGTTGTTGTTGTGTGCCATCATGACAATTTTGATTCATAGCAATCTTAAACAACATAGTAGACCTGGCCGTATGGTTTCCTAAACTGTAATATTTATGGAAGCAAGTCGCAAAGTCTCAGACATTTCTGTTAGCTGCAAGTGTTTAAGCAGAATGCCACTAAGACTCTTTTGTTTGGATATTGCTGTTGTTGTTGTCAGGTGCTGTTGAATCGATTCTGACTCAGAGTGAACCTGTGTACAACAGAATAAAAGATTGCTGGGTCCTGCTCCATCCTCACAATCACTGCCAGGCGTGAGCCCATTGTTGCAGCCACTGTGTCAATCCATCCTGTTGAGGGTCTACCTCTATTTTGCTGATCCTCTCCTTTACCAAGCATCTTGTCCTTCTCCAGGGACTGATCTCTCCTGATTAAACATCCAAAGTTCGTCAGAAAAAGTCTCACCATCCTCACTTCTCAGGATCATTCTGGCTATACTCCTCCCAAGACAGATTTGTACATTCTTCTGGAAATCTGTAGTATATTCAATATTCTTTACCAGCACCATAATTCAAATGCATCAATGCTTCAATTTTCCTTATTCACTGTCCGGTTTTAGCATGCATATGAGGCTATACCAGGACTAAGGTCAGGCACACTTTAGTTTTCAAAACATCTTTGCTCTTTAACACTTTAAAGAAGTCTTTTGCAGTGGATTTGCCCAATGCATTACATCATTTGATCTTATGATTGCTGCTTCCACGGGCAATGATTGTGGATCCAAGTAAAATGAAACCCTTGACAATTTCAGTCTTTTCTCTATTTATCATGATGTTGCTATTGGTCCATTTGTGAGAATTTTATTTTTTGTTTACACGTAATCCACACTGAAGGATCTTTGATCTTCAAATTCTACAAATCTTCACTTTCGGCAAGCAAGGTTGTGTCATCTGCATACTGCAGGTTGTTAAGGAATCTTCTGTTAATCCTGATGCCACATTCTTCATATAATCCACCTTCTCAGATTATTTATTCATCATGTAGATTGAATAAGTAGAGTGAAAGGATATAACCCAGATACCCAGCTTTCCTGATTTTAAACTGTGTGGTATCCCCTTGGTTTTTTGAATGACAACTTAATGGTCTATGTACAGGTTACTCATAAGCACAATTAAGTGTTCTGGAATCTCATTCTTCACAATGTTTATCCATAATTTGTTATGATCTACATAGTCAAATGTCTTCAAATAAAACACAGGTATACATCTCTGTGGTATTCTCTGCTTTTAGCCCAGATCCATCTGACATCAACAGTGATATTCTTCGTTTCACATCGTGTTATGAATCTGGCATGAATTTCAGGCAGCTCTGTGTTAATTTACTGCTGCAACTATTTCTGGATTCTTTTCAGCATACTTCTACTTGTGTGTAATATTAATGATACTGTTCAATAACTTCCACATTCTGTCAGATCACCTTTTTTTGGAATGGGCACAAATATAAATCTCTTTAAGTTGTTTGGCCATTTAGCTGTCTTCCAAATTTCTTGTAATAGGGGAGTGATTGCTTCTAGTGTTGCATCCATTTGTTCGAATATCTCAGTTATTATTCTCTCAGTTCCTGAAGACTTATTTCTTTTCAATGCTGCAGTGAATTGCTTGATGTGGCCCTTCTAGTCATTGTCCTCCATTCTGTGATGTTTTGTAAATCCCATTTTCCATGCCTGTTTGGGTTGGTGTGGTAGTCAAGGTCAGGTATCAACTTGGCTGGGAAGCTGTAGTAGTCATACCCTATAATGACTGGCAATCGACTCTGTGATGGGATTTAGGTTAATTCTGTCGGGGCAACACAGGTGGAATGTATCTTGAGTCCTGCCTTGCTGGAGGGTATAATTCAAATCACCACTCTTAGCTTCCCTGAGGGTATACCTACTAATCTTCTGGGAAGATTCGCGCTCCTCTTGCTCCAGCTTTGTATCTTGGCTCCTCCTCATCTCACCCCTGGATTTGGGACAGCAGCCATCATCTGATCTGCTGATCGAGGTTCATCAAACCCCAAGAGTTGGGGGGATCCACCAGACCTACTCACGGACCTGGGACTCGCCAGCCTGCCAGCCTCCACCACTACTACGTGAGATGAACCCTTGGGTGTCTGTGAGTTCTGTGAGGCGTTACAGTGAAACACAGAACCCTAAGATTGGGGAAATTACTGGGAGGAGGAGGAGGAGTTAATGTCTGAAATGATGGAGTAGCATGGTAGTTTGGACATTTGGGACATCTTTAACCTCCGCCTCATGGGGACCGGCCTCGTGCTAATCTTTCTAAAGAAATTATTCAAGCAAATGCCTTTGATGCAGTTTGGATTTCTTTCCTCAAAACCACTGATTCTTGACAATATGCTACCCCTTGAAATGGTTATACATTGACCACTTCCTTTTGGTACAGTGGCTCTGTGTATTTCTTCGATCTTCTTTTGATGCTTCCTATGTCATTCAAGATTTTGCTCATGTTGTTGTTAGGTGCTATCAAGTCAACTCTGACTCATAGTGACCCTTTGTACAACTAAATGAAACACTGCCTGGTACTGTGCCATCCTCACAATACTTGCTATACTTGAGCCCAATCTATCTCCTTGAGGGCCTTCCCCTTTTTCGTTGATCCTCCACCTTACCAAGCATGGTATCCTTCTCCATGGAATTGTCCCTTCTGATAACATGACCAAAATGGGTGAGGCAACATCTGGCCATTCTCACTTCCAAGGAGCATTCTGGCTGCACTTCTTCCAGGATACATTAGTTAGTTCTTCTGGCAGTCCATGGTATTTTCAGTATTCTTTGCCAACACAACTCAAAAGCATCAATTCTTCTTTGATCTTCTTTATTCATTGTCTTGCTTTCACATCCATATGAACTCACTGCCATCAAGTTGAATCCAATTCATAGCCACCCCTCCTTGGGTTTCCGAGGTGATATCATTACAGAAGTAGATTGCCCAATCTTCCTTCTGAGGAGTGGCTGATGGTTTTGAACAGCCAGCCTTCTGGTTAGCAGTCAGATGCCTTAGGCACTACACCACCAGAGCTCTGACATCCACATGAGGTGATTGAAAACACTATGGCTTGGGTTAGGCGCACCTTAGTCTTCAAAGAGACATCTTTGCTCTTCAGCACTTTAAAGAAGTCTTTTGTAGTAGATTTGCCCACTATAATACGCCGTCTGATTTCTTGACTGCTGTTTCCATTGGTGTTGATTGTGGATCTAAGTAATATTAAATTTTTTGACTTCAATCTTTTCTCCATTTATCATGATGCTGCTTATTGGTCCAGTTGTGAGGATTTTTGTTTTGTTTATGTTGAAGTGTAATCCATACTGCAGACTGTAGTATTTAATCTTCATCAGTAAGCACTTCAAGTCATCTTCAATTTCAGCAAGGAATATTACATCATCTATGTATCGCAGGTTGTTAAGGAGTCTTCCTCCAATCTTGATGCCATGTTCTTCTTCATATAGTCCAACTTCTCAGATTATTTGCTCAGCACACAGATTGAATAAGTATGGTGAAAAGATACAATGCTGACACACTCCCTTCCTGATTTTCATCCATGCAGTATCCCATTGTTTTGTTCGAGTGACAGCCTCCTAGTCTACGTACAGGTTCCTCATGAGCACAATTAAGTGTTCTGGAATTCCCATTCTTCTCAATGTTATCCACAATTTGTTATAATCCACACAATCGAATGTTTTTTCATAGTCAATAAAACACAAGTAAGCATTTTTCTGGCACTCCCTGCTTTTAGCCAAGATCCATCTGGCATCAGCAATGATATCTCTTGTTTCACATCCTCTTCTGAATCCAGCTTGCATTTCTGGAAGTTCTCTGTCAATATACCGCTTCATCTGTTTTTGAATTATCTTCAGCAAGATTTTACTTGTGTGTGATATTAATGATATTGTCCAATAATTTCCACATTTTGTGGGATCACCTTTCTTTGGAATGGGTATAAATATGGATATCTTCCACTCAGTTGGCCAGGGAGCTGCATCCCAAATTTCTTGGCATAGCCAAGTGAGTGTCTCCAGCAGGACATCCATTTGTTGATACATCTCAATGGGTATTCCATCAATTCCTGGAGTCTTATTCTTCACCAATTCCTTCAGTGCAGTTTCAACTTCTTCCTTCAATACCATTGGTTCTTGATCATATGCCACCTCCTGAAATGGATGAACATCCACCAATTATTTTTAGTATAGTTTCTGTGTATTCCTTCCATCTCCTTCTGATGTTTCCTGCCTCATTCAATATTTTGGCCATAGAATCCTTCAATATTGCAACTCACAGCTTGAATGTTTTCTTCAATTGTTTTAGCTTGAGATTTGCTAAGTGTGTTTTACATTTTTTGATTTCTAACTCCAGGTCTTTGCACATTACATTATCATACTTTACTTTGTCTTCTCAAAAGCCCTTGAAATATGTTCAGTTCTTTTACTTTATCATTTACTTTGTCTTTTCAAAAGCCCTTTGAAATATGTTCAGTTCTTTTACTTTATCATTTACTTTGTCTTTTCAAAAGCCCTTTGAAATATGTTCAGTTCTTTTACTTTATCATTTCTTTCATTCACCTTAACTACTCTATGTTCAAAAGCAAGTTTCGGAATCTCTTCTGACATCCATTTGGTCTTTTCTTGTCTGTTTATTTATTTATTTATTTTGTAAGACTTTTTGCTTTCTTCATGTATGATGACCTTGATGTTATCCACAATTCATCTGGTCTTTGGTCATTAGTGTTTAATGTGTCAAATAAATTCTTGAGATGGTTTCTAAATTCAGGTGGGACATACTCAGGGTTGTACTTTGGCTCTAACAGACTTTTTTTCATTTTCTTCAGCTTCATCTTGAACTTGGATATGAGCGATTAATAGTCTGTTCCACTGTCAGCTTCTGGCCTTGTTCTTACTGATGATATTGAGCTTTTCCATCATCTTTTTCCACACATGAAGATGAGTTGTTGTTAGGTCTTGTCAAGTCAGCTGTCACCCATAGCACCCCTACGTACACCAGAATGAAATACTATCTTGTTCTACACCATCCTTACAATCCACAATATGCTTGAGCTCATCATTGCACCCACTATGTCAATCCATTTCATCCTTCCCTTTTTTGCTGAACTTCTACTTTACCAAGCATGATATCCTTCTCCAGGGAATGGTCCCTTCTAACAACATGACCAAAAGTAGGTGAGGCAAAGTCTGGCCATTGTCTCTTCCAGGACAGATCTGTTTGTTCTTATGGCAGTCCACGGTATTTTCAGTATTCTTCACCAACACCACAATTCAAAGACATCAACTTTTCTTCAGTCTTTTATTCACTGTCCAAATTTCACATGCATATGAGGTGACTGAAAATACCATGGCTTGGGTCAGGTAAATCTTAGTCTTCAAAGTGACATCTTTGCCCCTTAACACTTTAAAGATGTCTTTTGCAGCAAATTTGCCCAGTGCAATAAATCTGATTTCTTGACTGTTGTTTCCACATGTATGCTCCGTGGATCCAAGTGAAATGAAATCCCCAATAACTACAATCTTTTCTCCATTTATCATGATGTTGGTTATTGGTCCAGTTGTGAGGATTTTTTGTTTTCTTTATGTTGAGATATAATCCATACTGAACACTACAGTCTTTAATCTTCATCAGTAAATGTTTTAAGTCATCTTCACTTCAGCAAGCAAGATTGTGTTGTCTACATATCGCAGGTTGTTAATGAGTCTTCCTCTAATCCTGATGCTGCGTTCTTCTTCATATAATCAATGTTCTCGAATTATTTGCTCAGTGTACAGATTAATTAAGTATGGTGAAAAGACACAACCATGCTGCACACCTTTCCTGATTTTACACCATGGAGTATCCCTTTTTTTCTGGCCTAAGTACAGGGTCTTTCTGAGCACAATTAAGTGATCTGAAATTCTCATTCTTTGCAATGTTACCCATAATTTTTTATGGTCCACACTGTCGAATGCTTTTGCATGGTCAATAAAACATAGGTAAACATCTTTCGGGTATTCTTTGTTTTCAGCCAAGATCCATCTGATATCAGCAATAACATGCCTAGTTCCACATCCTCTTTGAATCCAGTTTGAATTTGGGGAAGTTTCCTGTCAATATACTGCTGCAACGATTTTTGAATTATCTTCAGCAAAATTTTACTTCTGTGTGATATTAATGATATTGTTCAATAATTTCCATGTTCTGTTAAATCACCTTTTTTTGGAATGGGCACAAATAAGGATTTCCTTCAGTCGGTTGACCAGGTAGCTGTGGTCCAAGTTTCTTGGCATAAATAAGTAAATGCCTCCAGCACTGCATTCATTTGTTGAACTATCTCAATGGATATTCTGTCAATTCCTGGAGCCTTGTTTTTTTGACAATTTCTTCAGTGCAACTTGGATGTCTTCCTTCACTGTCATTGGTTCTTGATCAGATGTTACCTCCTGAAGTGTTTGAATGCTGTCCAATTCCTTTTGGTACAGTGACTCTCTGTATTCCTTCCATCTTCTTTTGAACCTTCCTGCATCATTCAATATTCTGCCTACAGAAACTTTCAATATTGCAATGAAAGGCTTGAATTTTTCTTTAGTCCTTTCAACATGAGAAATGCAAAGTGTGTTCTCCCCTACTTATTTGCTAACACCAGGTCTTTGCATGTTTAATTATAATACTTTATTTTGTCTTCTTGAGCTGCCCTTTAAAATCTTCTGTTCAGCTCTTTTATTTCATCATTTCTTCTGTTCCCTTTAGCTACTTTATGTTCAAGAGCAGCTCTCTGAGTCTCTTCTGGCATGCACTTTGATCTTTTTTTTTCCTTTCCTATCTTTTTAATGACATTTTGCTTTCTTCATGTATGATGTTCTTGATGTCATCCCACATATCATCTGGTCTTCAGGCATTGTTATTCAGTGCAACAAATATATTCTTCTGATTGTCTCTAAATCCAGGTGGAATCTCATCAAGTCATATTTTGGCTCTTGTGGACTTATTTTTATTTCCTTCAGCTTCAACTTCAACTTGCATATGAACAACTGATGTTCTATTCCACACTCAGAACCTGGCCTTGTTTTGACTAATGATATTGAACTTCTCTATTGCTTCTTTCCACAGATGTAGTTGATTTGATTCTATTGTATTTCATTTGGTGAGGTCCACGTGTATAGTCACCATATATGTTGTTGAATAAAAGTATTTGCAGTGAACAAATCGGTCTTGCAAAATTCTGTCATGCGATCTCCAACATCATTTCTATCTCCATGGCTATATTTGCCAACTATTGAAACTTTCACATTCCAATCACTGGTAATTATTAATACATATAGATATATGTATATACAATTAAATGTACATAACTAAGTACAAAGTTTGATGAGTTTGGTGAATGTATTTACCCATGTAACCATCAGCTCAATCATTTCCATCACGCCAATAAGTTTCCCATTTGTTGACCATTTTCTCTTTTCCAGGAATTGTATTTAGCAATTTAAATAATAATGTATTTTAATTCTCCTTAAGCATTTTGAAAGGATCGTGGGTGGTGCAATGATTAAGTGCTTGGATGCTATCTAAAAGATTGGTGGTTCAAACACACCCAGTGGCTCCATGGGAAAAAGGTCTGATGATCTGCTTTTATAAAGATTACAACCAATTAGATGTTGTGGGGTAGTTCTACTCCATTACATGAGGTTGCTCCATGTCCATTCCTGACATCACTGTTGACTCTACTTTTGGAATCAGCTCAACAGCACTCAGCAACAACAACAACAAGCATTTTGAAGTAGGTAATATTGTTCTCATTTTTAAATGAAAAGGGAAATGCTTAGGTAGGTTATGGAATTTCCATGTCTTGTTCCAATTCCTTACCCAGGAATTATACCTCAGCAACATAATTCTTTGCAGCACTGAATCTAGCCAGCTTCATGGCAGGCTACACTCAGCACTCCTCTCCCTCTGTTTATTCTCTTATGTAGTTACCCATTTATCTGTGAAGTTTACTAGGTAATAAGTTCCGAATAAGGTGAGACCTTATCTTATTAATTTCCTCTGCTTCCTTAATGCTAGAGAGCGTTTCAGTGATCTACACATAGGGACAATTCAATAAATATTAAATAAATAAAAACATAATGTTATAATTTCATATATGTCTAGCTCTCTATAATATAATCTCCTTCCATAAGTTTTCCTGTTTTCAAGTGATATTGGGGGACAGTTTAATTACTCATTCCACATGCACAAACTGGCACACCACCCCAGACATGTTTCTAAAGAAAACAGAATAATCCCAAGCCTCACTTGGAATAGTAAGATAATAACAATTATAACCCCAATTATTTAGCATTTACCACTATCAGGTTCTGTTAAGTAATTTACCTATCTGATTGAACTCAACAACAAGGGATTTGGTTTCAGTATTATCCCCACTTAATAGTCAAAAGCAGTCTCTAAAACCACATATCTTGGATTCTTATCTTACCTCTACTTCTTACTAGCTGGACAAATTAAATTCATGTGCTTCATTTTAATCATCTTTGAAATGGGGTAATAGTAATATCTACCTTGTTTATGAGAGTCTTCCTCCAATCCTGATGCCACATTCTTCTTCATATAGTCCAGCTTCTTGAATTATTTGCTTAGCATACAGATTGAATAAATATGGTAAAAGGGAACAACCATGGCACATGCCTTCCCAGAGTTTAAGCCATGCAGTATCCCCTTTTTCTGTTCCAACAAATACCTCTTGATTTGTGTACAGCTTCCTCATAAGCATAATTAAGTGTTCTGGAATTTCCACTCTTTGCAAAGTTTCTAAATAATTTATTAAAATCCACATAGCCAAATGCCTTTTCATACTGACTGAAACACAGGCAAACATCTTTCTGGTATTCTTTGCTTTCAGCCAAGATCCATCTGACATCAGCAAGGAAATCTCTTATTCCATGCCGTCTTCTGAATCTGTCTTAAATTTCTGGCAGTTCCCTGTCAATGTAGTGATGCAACTATTTTTTCAATTATCTTCAGCAAAATTTTACTTGCACATGATATTAATTATTTGATAATTTACTCATTCTTTGGGATAACCTTCTTTGGGATGGGCACAAATAAGGGGATCTTCCAGTCAGTTGACTAGGAAGCTGTCTTCCAAATTTCTTGGCATAAATGAATAAGCACGTCCAGCACTGCATCCATTTGTTGAAACATCTAAATGGGTATTCCATCAGTTCTTGGAGCCTTGCTTTTTTGCCAATTCCTTCAGTGCAGCTTGGACTTCTTCCTTCAGTACCATTGGTTCTTCATTATATGCTACTTCCTGAAATGATAGAACACTGTCCAATTCTTTATGGTACAGTGACTCTGTGTATTCCTTCCATTTTTTGAAGCTTCCTGCATTGTTCAAAATTTTGCCCACAGAATACTTCAATATTGCAAAACTCAAGGCTTAAATTTTTTTTCAGTTCGTTCAGCTGGACAAATGCCAACCATATTCGTTCCTTTGATTTTTCAACTATAAGTCTTTGCACATTTTATTATTAGTGCTTTGCTTTTTTTTTTTTTTTTTTGAGCTGTCCTTTGAAATCTGTTCAGCTCTTTTACTTCATCATCTCTTCCATACTTTAACTTCTCTCCATTCAAAAGCAAGTTTTAGTCTCTTCTTTGTCTTTTTTCTTATTGCAATTTGTGTGAGTTTACAGAGCAAATCATCTTCCATACAGCAGTTTACACACACTTTATCTCATGACATTGACTCTAATCTCCCACAGTGCAATAGCTTTCCTCCCACTTTCTCCCCATATCCACATCTTCCCTGTGTCCTTCCCTCCCATGCACTCCTGTTCCCCAAGCTATCTCCCTGTGAATACACAATCCTACTATTCTTCCATGATTTATCTCTCCAAGGAATGTATCTCCAAGGCTCATATGACTGTCTTTTGTTTGGCTGGAAGCCACAGGAGTGGGTTCAATTCCATACCTGAACTGAAGGACAGCTAGGGGCCATAGTCCCAGGGGTTTCACCAGGCTCTATCAGACCAGTAAACCTGGTCCCTCCCCCATTTTGCTTTTTTCTGATTTTGAGTTTTGATCCACATTGTTCTACCACTCTATCCAGGATCTCCTGCATAGATCCCCCTCCAAGTGATTGACAGTGATAGCCAGGCACCATCTGGTTCTTCCAGTCTCATAGTCATATAAGCTAAGGATCACATGATGTACCAGTCACTTGGACTAATTGTCTCCATGCATCTTTGGTTTTCTTCATTTTTCTTTGCTCTGGATGAGGAGAAACCCACTGTTGCTTCTAGATGGCCCCTTGCAAGCTGTTAAGATCACAGTTGCTACTTGCCAAAGTAGGATGTAGAACAGTGTTTTTGTAGTATGTTATGCTGATTGGGCTTGATGTCCCCTGCAACCATGGTCCTGAGCCCACAGGTCCATCTACTTGCTCCTTCTGGGTAGCTGGCTGTGGCCAAGAAGTGACTACAACCTTGTCCCTTGTCAACTTTGCTATACTTCTAGAAATTCTTACAAGTTTTAGTCTCTTCTAATTTACATTTTCTTTTTCTCTTCCTTTCCTGTCTTTTTAATGACCTTTTTCTTTCTTCATGTATGATGTCCTTGATGTTATCCCACAATCATCTGGTCTTAGGTAATTGGTATTCAATGCATCAAATCTATTCTTCAGATGGCCTGTGAATTCAGTTGGGAAATACTCAAACATTTTGGCTCTCATGGATTTGTTTTAATTTTCTTCAGCTTCAACTTAGACTTTGCAGTGTAGTAAATTACTTAGTGTGGCTTTTCTACCCATAAGTCTTTGTAAACTCCAAGGTGGGATTTTCTATGAGCAACTGAGGAGCTCCTGATTGCTGAAGCTATTCACCTGGGTTATTTCTGTTGGGCGTGGCACAATAAATGTTCTGGGAGGTTCCCATTCTCTCTCACGTACTTAGAGTTCTGATGCTGTGATCGGCTAGTTTGACCACCTCTCTGGGCTCAAAAGGAGGCCTCCTGGAGGCAGAACTCTCTCTGACTGCTGGTTGAGGAAGATGTGCTGCTGAAAGAGACACAGGCTCCTGGGACAGGCGTTGCTGGGAAAGAGACGCAAGAGACACGCATTGCTGAGTGAGACACCGAGGGACCAGCACTGCTGGGAAAGAAACTGTGAGACTGTTGGCTGAGGGACGGTGGGCTGGGAGAGAGGCTGAGCATTTTTTCCTGAACTTGAATTGCCTGTGGTGCTTCCCTAATAAACCCCATAATCTGTGAGCTCTGTGTGGCCACTGCAGCAAATTATCGAACCCAGGACAGGTGGTGGGTGCTTTGGGAGGAACAGTTGGAGAAAGGGCTGGAGGGAGGCAGCATATCTGGCCTTGCAGTAATAGGCCTTGCGCTATTGATGGTGATTCTGCCTTCCTCTTGTGGGATTAGAGGAGGTCAGAACATGTGTCATCCTTGCCGTTTTAGCAGACTTGTATATGAGCAGTTGATGGCTTATTCCACAGTCAGTTCCTGGCTTTGTTCTGACTGATGGTATTGAACTTCTCCACCTCCTCCTTCCATGGATGTAGTCCATTTGATTCCTGTTTATTCCATCTGGTGAGGTCTACATATATGTCATCATTTATGTTGTTTAAAGGAGGTATTACAATGAATAATTCATTGGCCATGTAAAATCCAATCAAGTGATCTCCAGTGTCATTTCTATCCCAAGGCCATATTTCCCCCACTACTTTTAACATTCCAATCACCAGTAATTATTAATGCATTTAGAGTCTATGTTTGGTCAATTCCAGATTGCAGAAGTTGATAAAATCTTCAGTTTTCTCATCTTTGGCTTTAGTAGCTTGTGCATAAGTTTGGATAATTGTCTTATTAACTTGTCTTCCTTGTAGGTCTATGGATATTACCCTATCATGGACAGCATTGTACTTCAGATTAGAGCTTGAAATGTTCTCTTTTGATGATGAATGAGATGCCATTCCCTTCAATTTTTCATTTCTGGCATAGTAGACCATATGATTACATGATTCAAAATGGCCAACCAGTCCATTTCAGCTCACTAATACCTACATTTATTTCTTTGTTTTATATGTTCCATTTCATTTTTGATGACTCCCAATTTTCCTATATTTATACTTCATCCATTCCACATTCCAGTTATTAATGGATGTTTGCAGCTGTTTGCAGCTTATCATTTTGAGTCATGCCACATCAGCAATTGAAGGACCCGAAAACTTCACTCCATGGACATCATTAAGGTTGAATCTACATTCTGGAGGCAACTCTTTCTTCTTCAGTCATATTTTGAGTGCGTTCCACCTGAGGTGCTCATCTTCTGGCAGTATATCAGTGTTTCCCTAGTATGCATAACATTTTCAATGTCTCAATTTTTTTCAGAAGTGGACCTGGTCATGTGTTTCTTCCTAGTCATCAGAACTGAAGGAAAACTAATTATCATCCTGAAATATGCAGTTGATACAATATTGCTTGCTGTAAATGAAGAAGATTTGAAGCATTTAAGTGATGAAGAACAGGCTTCTAGTATTAACTTCACCTGAACATAAAGAAAACACAAATCCTCCCACCTGGAGCAATACACAACATCATAATAAATGAAGAAAAAATTGAAGTGGTCAAAAATTTTATTTTACTTGGATCTACAATCAACAATTATGAAAGTTGCAGTAAAGAAATCAAATGTTGTACTGCATTGGAGAAATCTGCTGCAAAAGACCTCCTTAAAGTATTAAAGAGTTGAAGACTAAAGTGTGCCTGACCAGCATGATAGTATTTTCAGCAGCCTCATATGCATATGAGAGCTGGACAATGAATAAGGAAGACCATAGGAGAATTGATGCACTTGGACTGTGGTGTTGGTGAAGGACATTAAATGTACCATGGACTGCTAGAAGAAGAAACAAATCTGTCTTGGAGGAAGTACAGCTGGAACACTCCTTAAAGCGAGAATGGCCAGACTTCATCTTCCATACTTTGGTCTTGTTTCAGAATGGACAAGTCCCTGGAAAAGGATATCATGCTGGGTGTGGGAGTTAAGGTATTGTGTCAAATTGGCTGTGCTTTTGAGTACCTGGGCAGCTGGATGTAGTTATGCCCCATGATGAGATTAAAATCACCTCCATGGTGGAATCTGCTGTGAGAAGTTAAATAATTAGCTTTGCCATGTGGCCTGCTTCCAATATGTAAGGATAGGCTTTGAGAAAGGTCTCTAGCTTTTTGGCACATTTGGATCCTGCATTTGGCTGAGTCTTCCTCTCTAGTTCTTCAATGTGAACCAGTGGCTACTTGTGTTGCTGGCTGATCTTGGGACTGTGCCATTTTACCTCTTGATCTTGAGTTCATCAGCCTCAGCCATGTGCATCTGCATGAGTTAAAAGAAGCCTCCAGCTCCACTGAGGCTGCAACATGCTACAGACTTGAAACCCAAGGTTGAGGTGCCTTTACCCAGCCCCTAGAGTCAGCACTCTGAAATCAGACTTCTAGCCTACTAAACCATAACAGAATAAATTCTTGTTTGTTAAAGCTGTTCATTTGTGGTATTTCTGCTCCAGTAGCACTGAAGAATCAAGACACTAGGTAATGTAGAAGGTTAGTAACAAAGGGGAACACCTTCAATGAGATGGATTGCTGCAGTGGCTGCAAAAATGGGCTCA
>NW_006921687.1:8433488-8443649 GCF_000298275.1 Orycteropus afer afer | reverse complement strand
GGTGATTGCTCTTCTCTCTGGCTTCCTGGCTTTTAATTCCCTTTCTCCTGCTCTTCCCGCCTGATACTTTGGGCGTCCCTGAGTTGTCTCACCTCACCTGTAACCCTATAAGAATTAAGCATATTAAAATGCTTAGAAAAGTGTCTATCACATAAATAATTTTTTTTGGCTGTTATTATCTAATTTTAATTATTTTTAAATCACCAATTTAAACTTATCTTCCTCTTTTCTTATTTGATTTCTAAAATCAAAGAGAATATTGTAGCTCCCATAGCTGCACAGAAAAGTCTAGCATGACAGCATTTTTCCCTATAAAAGAGTTGTTTTAATCTAAACAGACTTTTGATAAAAATCACTATATTATACCCATGATGGGGAAAAAAAGAATTTGGACCCTATTGTTATACTATGTACAAAAATTAACTTAAAATGTACCACAGATTTAAATGTAAGAACTAAAACAATAAAACTCTTAGAAGAAAATAGCTAGCATTCAGCAATGGTTTCTTTGCTATGACATGGAAGCACAGCCACCAAACAAAAATTATATGAGCTGGACATCCTCAATATTAAACTTTAGTGTTTCAAATGGCATTATCAGGAAAGTGAAAAGACACTCAGAGAGTGGGAGGAAATTTTTGTGTATCTGATAAGGGTCTTAACTAAAATATATAAAGAACTCTTATAATTCAACAATAAAAGACAAAGAACCCAGTTAGAAATGGGCAAAAGAGCTAAACAGTGATTTCTCCAAAGAATCTACACAAATGGTCAATGAGCACATGAAAAGATGCTCCAGCAATTCCACTCCTAAGTATATTTCCAAGAGAATTGAAAACATGTACCCACACAAAAACTGCACACAATAGTAAAAAAGTGTAAACAACCCAAATACGTATCAACTGATAAATGAATAAACAAAATGTGGTATATCCATCTTATTTGCCAATAAAAAATTGAAGTATAAGTATATATGCTACAAGATGAATAAACCTTGTAAACATAATGGTAAATGAAAGATACCAATCACAAAGGACCACATATTATACAATTTCATTTATATGAAATGTATACAATAGGAAAATCCATAGAGACTACAAGTAGATTCATAGTTACCTAGAGCTGGGGACGTGTTCCTGTGTAGTGCAAGCAGCTAAGTGCTGGACTATTAACCAGGCTTCTAATAAAAAAGTTGGTGATCCTAACCCATACAAAAGTGCATAAAAAACAAACAAACAAACAAACAAACAAACAAACAAAAAACCTGGCAACCTAATTACAAAAGGTCACAACCTGGAAAACTCTAGGGCATACAGTTCTATTCTGCAACACATGGGGCCACTGTGGGTTGGAATCATCTTGATGTTTTGTTTCGGTTTGGTTCAGGGCTGGGTAGCAAAGGAGGATTGAGCCGTGAAGGCTAAGGCTTTTTTGAGGTAATGAAAATGTTCTAGAATTGAATGTAATAATATTTGCACAATTCTGTGTATGCATTAATAGCCATCAAATTGTACACTTTAAATGGGTAAAATTCTATAGGAAGCTGCTTAAGAAAAACAAACAAACAAACAAGTAACCCTCTATTTCACTCAGGCTAGCTTCCTAGAAGAATAATTTTTTTAAGCTGTTACTTAAATTTAAAAAGGAAAAGTACATAAGGAGACATACAGAAAACTTCAGTTAAGTATGCGATTACTAACAATACGAACTACATCTTTAATATTAAAGATTACCTCTAAGATCAAGCAGTATTAAAACTTTGCAGCGCATTTATTTTTACTTTGTAATAAATAATTTAGGGAAACAATAAGTCAAATATTGTACATCATTTAGATGTATTCAGAAAGAAAAACAGTAAAATAAAATTTCCTCTCAAATAACTAAACAAGTGTTGTAGATAGCCAAGCCCACAGGTTCGTTTATTTATTTTTGTAATATTACATCTACAAACCTGAATTCCTTAGGATGAACAAATGGAAAAACAAAGTGATTGGATAAACTGTAGAAGTAGATAACACCTAAGTATGTATTCCTTCTATTTAGCCATAGATCTACTTTCATCTGAAGTCAGCAAAGAGAATATCCTAAATGCCTTTTGAATATCACACGATACTGAGGTCAACACACTAACAAATCTCAGAACTTCTTTTAAGGGTGTTCATTTGGCACTGAGACATTGATGGAACTATTAGGGGTGCCTAGTGAGAAGAGACAAACAGATAAAAGTAAAAATTACTCCATGATTAAGTATTATTGTTTGTCACAACCTGCATTTCCTTATCAGTTAAATATTGTAAACAACTGAGGATCTATAACCCCCATGGTTTTTCCCCTAGATTGGTAATTACCAGGTTTTAGTGCATAAAAATTTTTGAAACAGTTGTTAAAATGCATATTACTACATTCCACAACAATGTAGAATGCCTATACCTGTAATCAGGAGCTCTGGTAGCATAGTGCCTAAGGCACTTGACTGCTAACCAGAAGGCTGGCAGTTCAAACCCACCAGCCACTCCTCAGAAGGAAGGTTGGGCATTCCTTCTTCCGTAGTGATACTGCCACGAAAACCCAAGGAGGGATTGCTATGAGTCGGGGCCGACTCGATGGCAAATAACAACAACAACAGCATACCTGTAATCAAGAGTTGTTGAAAGTAACTACCCAGTACAACAGCATAAAGGGACCAGATTTCAACTAGAGTCAGAAAAGATTGTGAGGCTAAGGGAATGGAAAAATTATTTCCTCAACAGGAAGATGACTGAAAATTATTGTTCCTTGACAAAACAGTATGGCTTCTCTTGAAAATACTTATACATTTCTATTCCTCCAAGAGAATAAAAACAAAACCAGGAGGTTTCATTAAAGTTCTTTAATGAAACATTGTCTGATATATTACTGGAAGGCTTGATGGATAACCCTGAAATATTGTCTGATGTAGTGCTGGAAGACAAGCCCCTCAGGTTGGAAGGCACTCAAAAATATGACTGGGGAAGTGTTGCCACCTCAAAGTAGAGTCTACCTTAATGACATGGATGAAGTAAACCTTTTGGAACCTCCATTTGCTGATGTGTCATGACTCAAAATAGGAAGAAATAGCTGCAAACATCCATTAATAACCAGAACATGGAATGTATGAAGTATGAATCTAGGAAAATCGGAAGTTGTAAAACATGAAATGGAACACATAAAGATTGAAATCCAAGGTGTTAATGAGCTGAAATGGACTGGTTTTGACCATTTCAAATAAGACATTTATATGATCTACTATTCTAGGAAGGACAAATTGAAGAGGAATGGCATGGCATTCATTGTCACAAAGAATGTTTCAAGATCTATCCTGAAGTACAATGCTGTCAGTGATTGGATAATATCCATATGCCTACAAGGAAGACCAGTCAATACAACTATTCAAATTTATGCACCAACCACCAAAGCCAAAGATGAGGAAAGTGAAGATTTTTACCAATTCTGCAGTCTTAAGTTGACCACATAGGCAATCAAGATGTATCGATTATCACTGGCGGTTGGAATGCAAAAGTTGAAAACACAGAAGAATCACCAATAGCTGGAAAATATGGCCTTGGTGATAGAAATGACACTGGAGACTGCATGGTAGAATTGTGCAAGACTCACAACTTATTCATTGCAAATACCTTTTTTGACCAACATAAACAATGGCTATACATGTGCAATTCACCAGATGGAGTACACAGGAATCAGATCAACTACATCTGTGGAAATAAGTGATAGAGAAGCTCAATATCTTCAGCCAAAACAAGGCCAGGAGCTGATTGTGGAATAGACCATCAATTGCTCATATACAAGCTCAAGTTGAAGCTGAAGGCAATTAAAAGATGTCCAAGAGAGCCAAAATATGACCTTGATTATATCCCAGCTGAATTTAGAGATCATCTAAAGAACAGATTTGATGCATTGAACACCAATGACTGAAAACCAGAAAAATTGTGGGATGATATCAAGAACATAATCCATAAAGAAAGCAAGAGGTCATTGAAAAGACAAGAAAGGAAGAAAAGACCACAATGAATGTCAGAAGAGACTCTGAAACTTGCTTTTGAACAGAGAATAGCTAAAGCAAATGGAAGAAATGAGAAGGTAAAAGAGCTGAACAGAATATTTCAAAGAGCATCTAGAGAAGACAAAGTCAATTATTATAGTGAAATATGCAAAAAGCTGGAGTTAGAAAACCAAAAAGGAAGAACACATTCAGCATTTCTTGAGTTGAAAGAACTGAAGAAAAAAATTCAAGCCTTGAGTTGCAATATTGAAAGGTTCTATGGGCAAAATACTAAATGATGCAGGAAACATCAAAAGAAGATGGAAGGAATACGCAGAGTCACAATACCAAAAAGAATGTGTTCTTCACATTCATCCATTTCAGAAGGTGACATGTGATCAAGAACCAATGGTACTGAAGGAAGAAGTCAAAGCTGCACTGAAGGAAGTGGCAAAAAACAAGACTCCAGGAACTGATGGGATACTCATTGAGATGTTCTAACAAACGGTTGCTGCACTGGAGGTACTCACTTATCTATGCCAAAAAATGTGGAAGACAGCTACCTGACCAACTGATTAGAAGAGATCCATATTTGTACCCTTCCAAAGAAAGGTGATCCCACAGAATATGGAAATTATAGAACAATAGCATTAATATCACAATAAATATTAAGTAAAATCTTATTGAAGATAACTGAAAAATGATTGCAGCGGTGTACTGACAGGGAATTTTGAAAAATGCAAGCTGAATTTACAAGAGGACATGGAACAAGGGATATCATTGCTGATGTCAGATGGATCTTGGCTGAAAGCAGGGATTACCAGAAAGATGTTTACTTGTATTTTATTGAGTATGCAAAAGCATATGATTGTGTGGATCATAACAAATTATGGATAATATTGAGAAGCATGGAAATTTCAAAACACTTAATTGTCCTCATGAGGAACCTTTACATAGACCAGGAGGCTGTCATTTGAACAGAACAAGGGGATACTGCATGGTTTAAAATCAGGAAGGGAGTGTGTCAGGGTTGTATCCTTTCACCATATTTGTTCAATCTGTATGCTAAGCAAATAATTTGAGAAGCTGGACTATATGAAGAAGAATGTGGCATCAGGATTGCAGGAAGACTCATTAAAAACCTGAGACATGCAGATGACACAACTTTGCTTGCTGAAAGTGAAGATGACTTGAAACACTTACTGATGAAGATAAACACTGCAGTTTGCAATATGAATTACATCTCAACATAAACAAAAATTCTCACAACTGGACTAATAAGCAGCATCACAATAAATGGAGAAAAGATTGAAGTTGTAAAGATTTTATACTACTTGGTTCCACAATCGGCACCAATGGAAGCAGCAGCCAAGAGATCAGACAATGTATTGCACTGGGCAAATCTGCTGCAAAAGACATCTTTCACATGCTGAAGAGCAAAGATGTCTCTTTGAAGACTAGGGTACACCTAACCCAAGCCATGGTGCTTCAGTCACCTCATATGCATGTGAAAGCTGGACAATGAATAAGGAAGACAAAAGAAAAGTTGATGTTTTTGAGTATTGGTGTTGGCAAAGATACTGAAAGTACCATGGACTGCCAGAAGAATGAACAAATCTATCCTGGAAGAAGTGCAGCTGGAATGCTCCTTGGAAGCAAGAATGGCCAGACTTCATCTCATCTGCTTTGATCATGTTTTCAGAAGGGACTATTCCCTAGAGAAGGCTATCATGTTTGGTGAAGTAGAGGGTCAGAAAAAAAGGAGAAGACCATCAGCTAGATGGATTGCCACAGTGGCTGCAACAATGGGCTCAGGTACAGTAAGTATTGGAAGGTTGGAGCAGGACCCGACAGTGTTTTGGTCACTTGTAAATAGTGTCACTATGAGTCAGAACTGCCCGGATGGCACCTAACAACAACTAACAACTAAGCTTTCCTTGTCATCCTCACTCCATCCTATGCAAATTTGTCTTCTTCCTCAGCCATGTTCACTGCAGCCATCGCAGAAAGGGAATTTGGAGAAGTTATTTCTTCTGCAAACTCAAAGATTCTTTACTCTTATTTCAAAACTACTTAGTTCATACTTTTAGTGGGAAAGGCACTTACAAAATCACTTTAACAATAAACAATCTGTTCACATTGAAATAATGCTCAAATCTTGGAAAAACAGGTAAGTATTCTCCTTGTTTTATAGGTAATAGGTTTATAGAGAAAGCCAAATATGAGCAAATAAAAAATTCAAAGGGAAGTACATTTTAAATGAGCAAAATTCTCACTTTAAAGAAACTCTTGGGTGATTTTCTTTGTAATGTTCCTTCAAGTTATGTTTTGATGTATTTTTATTTTCTATCTACTTATAAGTGCTTAGTTTGGCTGGAGGTCTGGGTTTATGTGGGTTAGGAGAACAGTGAAATGTAGCTTTGGAAGGCAGCTAGATAATTGAATACTAAGGTACTGGTGTGTGTAGATGATGGACAATCAGGAACTATCTCTGATGCCACTAACTTTAGAGAAGTTAGAAGAAGAATAACCATTAGACACTGAGGTTGTAGAGCAATACACTACCACATAAGCAAAAATAGAGAGAACAAAGAGGGAAAGTCAGCTGTCAAATTCTTTGTTTTAGAAAACTCAAGAGTGCTAAGGGTTAAGAGAATTTAGGAATTCCCATCTAATATTCAAGAAAGCAGCTTTAATATAAGACTAAATGGATAGGTGGAGAGAAAAGGGAAGTAGCAAGTGCAGGCTTCTTATTTTACCAGGATAGAGACACTCATGAATGTCCAAATGTATTGAAGGTATGAAGTACAAGCTAAAGACATAAGAAAGGGAGCAGACATAATGGGTGTTGCTGTGATAAAGTTGTAAGAAACAATATTCCTCTAAATACTTAAATTGATTTTTTAAAAATAATGGTTATCATTCTTTTTTGGCCCTTTATTCTCTTGAAAATCAGTTTACTAAAAAACCAGATTAAAGACACATTAAATATATACCCCATTATCAAATCAATCTTTTATATTTTTCAATTATTACATATTCTGCTTCAATTTTTGTCTGAATTTTTATTCTCAGACTTATAATAATCATCTTATATGTAGTGAGAAGTAGTTTTGGTGATGAGGGAAGGGTGTGAGTCTATGATGAGTTCTTACCTTAGAGTTCAAAAATAAAGATAAAAATGTTAGCCAAGTATCTACAGCAATATTTTTTGTATGGTCCAAATTTAAATATTTCATTACATTATCTTTGACCTTTATGTACTTCAAGGAGCTCTGGTGGCATAATAGTTAAAGCATTTGGCTACCACACAAAAGGCTGACTGTTCAAACCATACCACAGGAGAAAGATGAAGGAGTCTGCCTCTGTAAAGATTTATATCCTTGAAAACTCTATGGGGCAGTTCTAGAAGTCAGGGTTGACTCCATGGCAATGGGCTTAATTTGTGGGTTATGTACTTCTGCTTACCCATAAAAATCAATTCTAGTTTTTCCTACTTTCAGGAATAATTTACTTTCTCTATAATTTTTAAGCAAAGGCAGTAATAATTCGTATATTAAGGAGATCAATATACAAAGCTATCCCTTATCAATCTGTTGTACTGGAATTGTGCTGTATATTAGCTTCTAGTTGCATGGAAGAATTCAAATGTTTGCATAAGAATTTATAGTATTTAGATAATATTTAAAGAGTCTCTGGAAGCATAGTGGCTAAGGCACTTGACTGCTAACCAGAAGGCTGGTGGTTCAAACCCACCAGCCACTCCCCGGAAGGAAGATGGGGCTATCTACTTCCGTAGTGATACTGCCTTGGAAACCCAAGAAGGGGTCGCTATAAGTCGGGTCTGACTCGACGGCACATAACAACAACATCATTATTGTAAAAAGACTCAATGCTAGCCAACTGTCATATAGTTCCAAGGATCCAAATGCAATGTATCCCCAACACTACAGGATTTCCCCACAGGAATCGAACGTTCTGGTAGCCCTCCATCTTTAGAGCTTCTAGGCTGGTCAAAATCTCAAATTTGTTTCAGTAGAAGTCATTAGTAAATGACTCTAAGCAGAATCACAGGTGACAGTAGTGATTCATTGGAAGAATTCTCCCCTTCCATGCAGAAGGCCTGGGTTTAACTTCCCAGTGAACTCATGTCATATATAGCTACTGCCCATGTGTCAGTGGAGGCATGCATGTTGTTATGCTGCTGAACAGGTTTCAATAGAGCTTTTAGACTAAGACTAGAAAGAAAAGTTTGGTGATCTACTTCTGACAATCAGCCAATGACAACCCTATGGATCACAATGGGCTGATATGCAACCTAACATGAGGATGATACAAGACCTGCAGCATTTTTTTCCATTGAGTGTGGGGTTGCCATGAGTCAGTGGCTGGCAGAAAGCAACTAACAACAGTTCTCAAGTGGCCCAAGACAGGCAGTGTAATGTGGTGAAGGATGTGGATCTTCAGAATAGACATATCAAGGGTCTATTTCCAGGTCAGTCACTTCCTGGGCCTTGAGTGTGTACTTATTTATAAAATAGTATTAAAAACAGTACCTACTCACAGAAGGGCCAAAATCTAACTTCAGCCATTCACATCAAAAGAGCTTACTTTGGTTCTTGGAATTAAAAAGACAATGTTATTAAAGAGTACAATTATAAAAAAGAATAAAATCAGTATCCTATGTGAGGCAGAAAAAGCATAGATCTTGAATAAATAGCACAACAAATCAAATAAAAATAAAATGAAAAATACTATTCTCTGCTCAAAGCCAGGCTTTGACCCCATGCTACACAGAAGGAGAAATATCTTCAAGAAGGCAGAAATAATGCCTAAATGAGGATTAGCTCTGCTCTTCTGAGCCAACTCTCAGTCAGTCACTCAGAGATGCTAGCTCAGAAAAATGTAAGCTAAATTAATGTCTTATTAAGAAAGACACAGTCAGGAAGGTACTTTCCCCAAAAGAGGAAAACACAAGTCCTTAAATTGAAACATAAACAATTTGGGGATTGGAGGGTTATTTGGGCAGCATGCATAATGGAAAGCAAACAAGACAAGGAGTCAAAGGATATAATGTCATATGCAGCCACCACTTATCTGTCAGGAGATGTTTGTGTTCAATCCTGGGTCTGCCAGAGCCTAGGCCAAGGTCACATATATCTCTGGACCTTGATTTCCTCATCTGCAAATTGGGGGTAACAATGGTAATGATAACTCACTGCTGTCGAGTCAAACCTGACTCATAGTGACCCTTCCTTGGGTTTCTGAGGCAGTATCACTATGGAAGTATATTCCCCAACCTTCCTTCTGAGGAGTGGCTGGTGGGTTTGAACCACCAGCCTTCTGGTTAGCAGTCAAATGCCTTAGGCACTATTCCACCAGAGCTTCTAATAGTAATGATAGCTACCACAAAGTTTGTTCTAAGCGTTAAATACAGCACGTGAAAGAACTCTGTAAAGTAGAGAGTATCATACAGTATTATACAGATATATTTATTATAATTTACTCGAATGAAGTATTTATAGTGAGATAGCCATCTGACTGAAAAAAAAAAGAGGACTGTAAACTGCACTGACAACCCCACTTCTATCATGTGTTAGTTGTGTGATCTCCTATAAGATTTAACCTCTCCCAGCTTCAGTTTCTTTCCACTCATTTCTATTTCACAAACTCGGTTTGGTGTTCTCATGAAATAAAGACCAAGACCCCACTCTGAAAACTACAAAATACTATAAAAACATAAGGCATAGTTATTAACTGAGACAACCAAAGGTGACTTTATCGCAATAGAATTAGAGAAAAGAATTCCTATGGTGGCTTGTCTTGACCATCTTCTATTGGGAAAAGGAGCCATTTCTGTGTGTGTGTGTGTGTGTGTGTGTGTGTGTCTCACACACATACATATATAACAAGTGACAATGGCCAGACTTCGTCTCACCTACTTTGGTCATGTTGTCAGAAGGGACCATTCTCTGAAGAATGATATGCTTGGCAAAGTGGAGGTTCAGCAAAAAAGTGGAAGGGCCTCAATGAGATGGATTGACACAGTGGCTGCAACGATGGGCTCAGGTATAGCAAACATTGTGAGGCTGGCCCAGGACTGGGCAGTGTTTCATTCTGTTGTACATAGGGTTGCTGTGAGT
>NW_006921687.1:8425510-8433388 GCF_000298275.1 Orycteropus afer afer | reverse complement strand
TTTTTTTTTTCCCCAAGAAAACATTACTGGCAATTTATGTGAATTGAAAAGGAAAGATTGTAGTATCTTGCTTAGGCCTTGGCAAAATAAAATTTGAAAGAATCTCTGCCAGTCTTCTCATGTGGAGCCACATTCCACACACTGTTATAATGTAACTGCTGGGTATCTTTCATAAGAACGGAATGCCATTTTGTAGCCAGGACATTAAAACTGGTCTTCCTGAAAAAAGAAATTGGCCAAGAAAAAAAAATACATATCCACACTATACTTGAAATAGATTTTTCATTGTATTATACATTCCAGGGGCCAAAAATGCATGAAAATAAAATTTTCCAGCCTTTCTGTTATTTGGGCTTTAAATAAAACATACTGAGAACTAGGAATGACTTTTTTAAAAGGAGCCCTTAGAACAATACATGAAGAAATAAGTGACCATAAAACCTAATGGTAGTAAAATAAAATAATAAGTACCATGTACTCCTATAATCTAAATAAGTATTACAATAACTACATTCATTTTTCTCTTGTCTTTTGGTTTTCTTTATTTTCTTAGGGAGCTTCCTCACACTAACATGGCTAGCTGCCTCAGTCTGTATTTCTTATTCATCCTTGGTGTTCATCATTCTCAGTTTTTATCAAGTATAGTGCTTGGTTTTCAAATTAACTTTTTACAATTTTACTGATTTACACTTTTCAAACCTTTAATAGTGTAATAATGGCCTCTGTTTTGGTATCACGTGTCACTTTCATTTTGTATTCTATCATGACAACGGAGGCCTTTTTTTAACATAAAACTTAACTCAAATCCATGCTGGATGCTATCATATACTTTATTAAAAATTGTTCTGTGATTAACCAAAATAAATGCTTCCACTTACTAGGACTAAAGAAAAAAATATGAATTCACATACATACTCACACACTGATGCATGCATGCACATTAGTAAAAAGCACAAGACTCTCTGTGAATATCACACCAAGATTCAGGAAATAAACAGACAGATGAAGAAGATGCATTATACCTCAGTTCTCAGACAATTAAATGAATTCTGTGTTGGAGATGCAAACAAGTTAAAACTAGTCTTATTGTCTCATTAAAATTACTTTTAAAATCTAGAATTTTAAAATAAAATCCTTCAAAATATTTTTGTTGCTGAAGCTCTAAATTCAAAATATTTCTAGAGAAATATTTAATGTTAATTCTAGTTTTCTGTCTTTTTAAATAAAGCATGGCATTATAACATCATGAAGTACAATGACTGAATTTCCAATGAGTTACTCTAATTCAGTTTAAAAGCAATTATTTATCATCAAATAAATGTAAGATGTACAAAAACCAATGGGCATATACCTTGCTCTCCAGAAGTTTATAAATACAGAAACGATCTCATTATTTGTGAGAGTTACCAGCTTCTCAAAAGACAGATACAACTATTTCATTATTATTCCTTGATTATAATCTTTGATTGTTTTTTCACTTTTTTTTAAATTCTGATTTGTTTGGAAATGTTTAGCCCTATCAAAGCCACTATCATCACTAATAAGATCACCCATTTATCTAGGGTTTATATTAATAAAAATGCAAGATGCAAGACTCCAGCTGTAATCTAGACTCAATGTTTTAACTGCATTACTCATGACAGTGAGTAAAACACAGAAGACAGTGAAAACCAAACTCCACTCAGAGGAATAAAATTACCACTGCTGATTCTAGTTCACTTTGTTTCTTATTTATAGTATAACTGGGCATTATAACTGACTCATAGTCCCACATGTTTTTCCTCAAAATATATTCCTTTGAATATTGGTCTTGAGAAATGTTTTTCCCTCAAAATCATTCCTTGGACAAATAAAAGCATATCTCCTTAACATTTCACAGGACACATTAGCATATCATAGGCTCAAAAATAAATAAATCTTTTTATCTTTACTTAACTCAGCATTTCCTAAGTTTATCTGGTTAGAGAATCCACCCCCCCCACACACACACACACCTCTACCATCCATTTTAACAACAACAGCTGTGAACATCCCTCAGAACTAATATCTTGCAGAAGACACTCTGAGCAATGTTTCTCTTAAATTAATTCAGATGAACACTATTGTTGCTGTTAGATGCTGTTGAGTTGGTTCCACCTCATACTGGCCCTATGTACAACAGAATGAAACACTGCCTGGTCTTGCACTGTCCTCATAATTGTTGCTATACTTGAGCCCACTGTTGCAGCCACTGTGCCAATCCATCTTGTTGAGTGTCTTCCTCTTTTTTGCTGACCCTCCACTTTGCCAAGCATGAGATCCTTCTCCAGGGTCTGGTCCCTTCTGATAACACATTTCAGTATGTGAGAAAAGTCTCACCATCTTTGCTTCTAAGAAACATGCTGACTGTACTTTTTCCAAGACAAATTTGTTCTTCTGGAAGTCCATGGTATATCCAATATTCTTTGCCAACACCATAATTCAAATGCAACAACTCATCTTCAATCTTCCTTATCCATTGCCCAGTTGTCAGATGCATATGAAGTGCTTGAGAATACCACTGCTTGGGTCAGGTGCACCTTAGTTCTCAAAATGAGATCATTGATTTTTAACACTTTAAATAGGTCTTTTGTAGCAGATTTGCCCAATGCAATAAGTTATTTAATTTTTTTGATTGCTGCTACAATGGGTGTTGGTTATGGATGCAAGTAAAATGAAATCCTTGACAGCTTTAATGCTTTCTCCTACCACTTCTCTGTCAGTTTGTCTTATTGTGGTGATTTGAATGTTGCTCTGATGCTGGAAGCTATGTTACAGGTATTTAAAATACCTTAAGGATTACCCAAGGTGGACAGGTTTCAGTGGAACTTCCAGGCTAAGACAGACTAGGAAGAAGAACTTGGTGATCTACATCTGAAAAAAATATTGGCCAGTGAATACCTTATCGATACAGGTGAGTATTATGTCCTCCAAAAGCTTGAAAATCCTAATTATTCTGTCCTAGGAATAGGTGATGACACCATAACTAAAACAAATGTTAAAGGGAAAGAAATTCTTGAAATTATGATAAACTTTGACATTCTACTTCCCTAAAGTTACTTCCAAAATTGCGTATGGCCCAATTATTCTGTAGATCTAGCTGCAAAGCCCATCTCTTTTTCTGTTGTGCTGATGATTGTTAAGAGCACTTGCATGGTGAGGATGTTAAATGATGATCATGCAAAAAGCTTTAAGTTAAGAATAGTTTGCTTATTTTTTGCCACCAGATATACCACTACGAAAATCAAATACTGGTCACTTTCATCTCAACAAGAAAATCGTTACCACAGAGAGTGAAATAAATAACCTCCCAATAATGTATGATTTGGGATATTAGGCAAAAGCTACCAGGATTAAGAAAATTTTAGCCATCACAGCCCTACAATTTCTTTCAAATTCTTTCATTAGAATATTCTCCTTTCCTCAAGTTCAGAGTTTCTGGCCCAGTGAAACTGCTGACCATCTGCTCACACAGTGCTCTCTGTTTACACAAGACAGTGAAAGTTCCTTGAATGGAGATCTATCTTATGGAGAGAAGAGAGTGTACAGAATGTTTCCCAATAAAATTAAATTTTGTTCTCAAAATGGTTGTTTTTCTTGATTCTCTTTTCCCATTTTGTTTTATTTCCCCTGTCTTCTGACATTAGACTCTACCCAGTATGACATATTTTTCAGCATTGAAATCCTTGTGAAATAATTTTTTAAAAAAAATTTTAGCAATGCATAATTATATAAGGAGCTCTGGTAGCATAGTGCCTAAGGCACTTGACTGCTAAACAGAAGGCTGGCAGTTCAAATCCACTGGCCACTCCTCGGAAGGAAGATGGGGCAATCTACTTCCGTAGTGATACTGCCTCGGAAACCCAAGGAGGGGTTGCTATGAGTCAGGGCTGACTCGACGGCAAATAACAACAACAACAACAACATAATTATATAGGGAGAGAAAAGGCATTTTCAATGTTCAGAAGCAGATGCAAAGGAGGACTGTCTGTACATTAGTAAAGCAAGTTTATGCCGGAGAAAGAATAAGAATCAAGGGAATTAGTTTATTTCCTTAACTCAAAACTATAAAGAAGCTGAAACACCACCACTGCATGATTTAGCTGTTTTTGCTAAATTTGGAGTGGGCATAGTTTGCATTTAATAGGTTCATTCCACCTGTCTCACCTAAGGTACTAGAAATAACCCCATGGAGCTGGTTTTTAATGTAGAAAAGCTGAGATAATGCCCAAGTTATAAAACAGGATCAGTGCTTATCAAGTCTCTTGACAGTTAAATGTTGCCATGTTTGTCCCAATTCTATACCTTCAGAGAAGATCAGTTTAATTTCAGTGCAGAAAGAGTCTAAGGCAAAAGAAGATAAGTTGCATTGGCTTAAAAGGCCCACACTAGAGTGTTAGAGGCTGTCTTGAGAGATATTTGAGAAGAAGCAGGACAAAGCAAACACACTGAGCCATAGGATGTCCTGCTGCTACTTCTCCCTGAACATCTTTAATTGGCTAAGCCAGTTCAAGGGCCATCTTACCTGATAGCTGCACTGTACTCATTAACTAAGGAATAGCAAATGCCAGGTGCCATCTCTGATAGGCAGCTAGAGAATATCATAGCAATGGAATGTGCTACCCACTCAGATCGATGACACATAACAACAACAACAACCACCCACTCAGACTCTAGAAACTCTTCTGAACAACTCGTGTTCAAGAATTACTTTCCTGCTTCTTGTAAAGGATTACAAGAGCATATTACAACCAGGCCTGTAATTCAAAGATTTATTTATTTTAAGCTAAGCTCTCTGACCTCCAAAAGATTTCAGAGGTGCTCAGGGAATATGGTGAGAGAAATTACCATGCTGGTTATTTCATTGATGATAAGCAGTAATAGAAAGCACATATTGTCATTGTTAGTTGCCACTGAGTTGGCTTTGACTCATGGTAATCCTATATACAACATAAAAAACGTTGCCAGTCCTGTGCCATCTTCATGATCATTGGCAGGTTTCAGTTTATTATTGCAGTCATTGTGCAGTGTCTTCCAACCTAGGGGGCTCATCTTCCAGCATTATTTCAGGCAGTGTTCTGTCTGGATCCATAGTGTTTTCACTGGCTAAATTCCAGAAGCAGATTGTCAGGCCTTTCTTCCTAGTCTGTCTTAGTCTGGATACTCCACTGAAAGTTGTCCGTCATAAGTGAACCAGCTGATATTTGAAACAGAAAATATACCTGAGACATTTTTCTCCTTTCAGCACCCAACCAAACCAAATTTACTGCCATCAAGTCAATTTCAATTCATAATGACCCTATGGGACAGAGCAGAACTCCCCTATAGGATTTCCAAGGCTGTAAATCTTTATGGAAGCAGACTGCCACATCTTTCTCCTGCAGACTGGATGGTAAATTTGAACCACCAACTTTTTGGTTGGCAGCTGAGCGCTTTAACCACTGTACCACCAGGACTCCACTTTCATCACAGAAGTAATTTCTTAAAGTCCTACCTTAGGAGAAAGAAGCAAATACAAATTCTATTAGCAGAGATGGCCTTTAATATATCCTGAGCCCAAAGACTGCAGCTACAGAATCATGAACCTTACCAAGACATCATGGTGTCTAGAGTCAAAGTAGAGACTGCTTTGACAAATAGCCCCAAACCATCAAGAAATGGGATTGCTAGTATTTATAGCAACTTACAGATTTGATTACCAAGCACAACCTTCCATCTGGATAATGTGCAGATATTTTTTGTTCCTGGTAATGGTAAAGGTCTGGAAGCAATATCTTCTCCCACTAGGTACCCGATTAGGTGAAAATTCCTTTGGGCTTCATCTAATCACATGTAAGCATTACATTATTTAAGAACCAAAGCACAATTTCAATAAAAGGATTCTTCAATAATCGAATCAGGAAAATATTTTTTATTTGGGTTTTCTATTAATTAATCTTTCTTAAAATGTATACCACTTTTATTTGCTCCAGATCTATGTAAAACCAATGCATGCACACTTTATATATTTCCTCTGTAAACATGTGTTTGAAATAGATTGGGGTTTAAATTCTCCAGAAGAGTCACGTGAAAGATTTTTAGCTGGAAAGCTGAATAATTCAAGGCTTATCTGTCAGAATAAATTTAAGCTCCTCTTGGTTTTGACTTGTACAGGTATATTATATAAAAATCCTGTTAGTAATTATTCCCTGCCTTGTCTTAAAAAAAAAAAAAAAAAGTTCCATTGATACAACTGAAAAGTTTTGCTTAACTGGTGATATTCAGGCCTATTTTTGAAGACCTATGTGAAGAGCCACTGCATTTTCTTTCCTGTTGTTTTATTTAACACTTGTACTGTTTGTGGTGACTCTCATGCTTTTTCGTTCTTTATTTTTTTCTATGAATTGAATTTTAAAAATGCATGACAGGTACTGTGCTTGATTTCTTAAATAGCTCTGAGGTAGAAGAAACTTTATTTTCTTTTAAAAGACAAATTATAAATGCAAAGATATACTTTGTTATGTTGAAAGGAGAAGGACGATTTATCATGGAAATCATCTCCCATTGGGAATGTTAATCCTTTTAATTAAAATATTAAAAACATAAATGCTTATTAAATAAAAAAATTTAATCATCTAACTCAACTGCCACTGAGTCATATCCAACTCATAGCGACCCCTCTGTGTTAGACTGGATTCTCTAGACAAGCAAAACCAGTAAAGCTTATGTATACCTATAGAGAAAGAGAAATTTATCTTAGGAAAATGGCTCACACACTTATAGAAGCTGGCAAGTCCCAAGTTCTCAGATCAAACGTAAAGCTGGAAGCTTTTCCCGAATCACACAGCTGCAGGGGCTGACGAGCTCAAGGTTGGCAGGCAGTACTGGCTGTTGACTCCAACGAATGATGAATACAAGATCATCATGGTGAATTGGTGAATGTTGGATTGTTCGCTCAACATTGTCAAATGGTGGATTGTTTAAAATAGTTATAGGCAGCACGACAGGATCCCAATCCACAGAAGAGTGTTTCTTTTTCCCAGGATGTCCATAAATATATTGGAAGGAGGCTACACCCCTAGAAAAACTCCCTTTCAATGGATTGGCTGCTCAAAACATATACATCCAATCCCATCATGGAAATAAATAACCCACATCACAATTATTTAAACCACACAGAACTGTGGTCCAGCCAAGTTCATACACAGCTCCAACTATCACACCCTCCTTGGGTTTCTGAGGTGGTATTACTATGGAAGTAAATTGCCCAACCTTCGTTAAGGGGATCTCAATTTATATCTAGCTGAATTTCCTCAAATACAACTAGTATAAATGGTGGACAAAGATATCATGACTCTTTGCCACCCTAGGTGTTTAAGACTATGAAAGAGAGAGAGAATCTTTATGAAGAAAGATGTAGTCAGGGAAAAATGGAAGGCAGAAAGATCAATTGTAGGTTCAAATAAACTATGATAGTGCAATTGATACTTTATATCTGTATTTTATAGTTTATGAATTGTTAGCCTTACATTAGATCATCTAATCTTCATAATCCTTTAAGGTAAAATTATTGTTGTTCCTATTTTACAGTTAGGAAAACAATGCTAGAAGAAATTAAGTAAACCATAGATCTTCTAAAAAATGCACAAAAATTATTATCTCAATTATGTATTAAGAACTGGTGTCTGAAAGAAACATAAAGAGGCCAGTGGTTCCTATAAATCTGTAAGTCTTCAATAAACACAATTGAATTCAGCTTTTAGGAATAAAAGTACATTCATTAAAGAATTATAAATATACAGCTACTAATTAAATCTTTAGGCGCTCTGGTGACATAGTGCCTAAGGCATTTGCCTGCTAACCAGAAGGCTGGTGGTTCCA
>NW_006921687.1:8403904-8425410 GCF_000298275.1 Orycteropus afer afer | reverse complement strand
CATTCATTAAAGAATTATAAATATACAGCTACTAATTAAATCTTTAGGCGCTCTGGTGACATAGTGCCTAAGGCATTTGCCTGCTAACCAGAAGGATGGCAATTCCAACCCACCAGCCACTTCTCAGAAGGAAAGCTGGGCAATCTACTTCCCTAGTGATACTGCCTTGGAAACCCAATGAGGGGCCGCTATGAGTCGGGTCTGACTTGATGGCAGTGTGTAATTCAGTCTTCACTGGGATAATTACTTTTGTTCCATTGGCCAATCTTTTCAGCTTTTAGGGACAATTTCTCAATGATAGAAGTCAACTAAATTAAATTTTCAGGAAACTGGGCTACTGAGGATTCTTCTGGAAATAATATAAAATGAATATTACATCTCTGAAAATTTTGGCATTATGGAAAGCAGGTTTAGAATCAATGACATCCAGAAAGTGTAAAAAGTTTAGTTTGCCAAGAAATCTACAAAAAATATAAATTAAAATATGACATGTGTTCAGCTCTATTGTTCTTAACTTCAACCAAATGTCCACAGTCTGGACTCTGGAAATCAATAAAATACAACTATAATCCAGAAAAGACCTCTGGTGGTACAGTGTTTAAGGCATTTGGCTGCTAACCAAAACTGTTGGCAATTTGAACCCACCCCCTCCATGGAAGAAAGATGGAGTAGTCTGCTCTGTAAAGACTGGAAACCCTATGGGGCACTTCTACTCTGTCTTACAGGGTTGTTATAAGTTAGAATTGGCTCTATGGCAGTGTATCTGGTTTTGGTTAATGATAATCCAGACAATAAACAAAGGTTACTAATTAATGAAATATATATGATTAAAGTTTAGTTTATATTTTTATTTGAGTAATTTGCTTTAAATATTAGTAAAATTTGATGAAAAGTAAAAGCTTTGGCCTAATTTTTTATTGTTTAAGTAATTTTCCTACTGCAGTGTGTTCTTATTTACAATTCCCTTTCTGAGTATATACAGCATGATTTATTTGTTTGATCACCATTCTTACATAAAATTATTTGAAGTTAACTATGCTTAAAGTAAAGAGCTCTGGTGGTGTAGTGGGTAAAGTATTTGGTTGCTAACCAGAAGGTTGGTGGTTCAAACCCATTAGCTGCTCTGTAGGAGGAAGATGAGACAATCTACTTCCAAAAAGATTGACAGCCTTGGAAACCCAATGGGGTTTGCTATGCGTTAGAATTGCTCAACGGCAGTGGGTTTGGTTTGGCTTTGGTATGATTAACTTAAGATCTTTGCTTTTTATTTTATACCTAGAAAAAAATCAAAGAAGAAAATATGACTAGAAATTCATAAACCTGGCATGTTGTTGTTATTATGTGCAAACGAGTCAGACCTGATTCATGGCGACCCCTCCTTGGGTTTCCAAGGCAGTATCACTACGGAAGTAGATTGCCCAACCTTCCTTCCAAGGAGTGGCTGGTGGGTTTGAACTGCCAGGCTTCTAGTTAGCAGTCAAGCGCCTTAGGCACTATGCTACCAGAGCTCCCAAACCTGGCATACACAGATCTAAAAAAAAAATATATATACCCAAAGAGACTCTCTCACCCATGCTAGTCTCTGCCATTTACCAGTGACTGTATCTTGTTTTCCCTGGGAAGCATCTGGTCTGTGATCTTATCCTAAATTCAGCTTCTGTCATAACATTTGAATTTTCACCTCAACAAGTTGTCCCTTGATAAAAGTAAGTAACCCTACAATTCTGCTTCTGATATTATTTTAAATTGTTATTAAAATAGTCACTTTCTGCTATAATTGCACTTATTCTGGTGTATAATGGATAGACTTGGAAAAGCTCTAAGGTGATTTAGGGAAACGTGACACACTCTTAAATGACAAAACCAAAAAACCAAACCTACTGCTCTCGAGTCAATTCTGACTCATAGTGATCCTATAGGAAAGAGTAGAGCTCTTCCATAGGGTTTCCAAGGCTGTAAATCTTTACAGAAGCAGACAGCCTCATCTTTCTCCCACGAAGCAACTGGTGGGTCAAACTGTTGGCCTTTTGGCTAGCAGCCAAATGCTGTAACCACTACTTAAAAATGTGACTTCACACAATGAATAAAGTACAGATGACCTCTAGGCAAGACCTAGTAAAACTGTACCTTGTTTATTTTCCAAGACAATTTACAGTAAGACCATGGCTGTCTTATGACCTCAGGAAATGAGTCATTGTAAATAACTGAATTAGCTTGATAGCTAAGGGTGTAACCCTTTAATTACTAGTTGATAGGAATTTTACTGAATGAAATTCTTTCTAAATTGCATTCTTATACTTCTCTGCTTTTTCACTTAGAAGATAGTGACCATAATTTAACCTTTACTTGGTGGGATGGGGTGAGGATAATGATGCGTCTCAGTTTTGTGACACTTCACTTATTTTGATGAAATGGAAAAACAACTAGATGTGTAGGGCCAATTACATCTTACTGGGCTGTTATGTGAACAAATGAGATGGCTTATGTTAAAAAATAAATAAATAAGTTCCTGAGTGGCACAGTTTGCATTTGACTAATAATCTAAAGGGGCATAGTTCAAATCTACCCAGTAGTGTCATGAAAGAAAGGCCCAGCAATCCAATTCTATAAATGATTACAGCCAAGAAAACTCTATGGAGAAGTTCTATTCTGCAACATTGGGGTAGGTCACCATGAGTTAGAATGATATGATGGTAAGGGGTTTAAGACTCATTTACAATATGTGCATTAAATGTGATTGTCTCTATTCTGAATCTGTATCTCCACCCACTTGACTACCTCACCACCCCAACCCCCCCGAGGGAGTCCTTGACTCTGTCACTGCCAAAGGGGCAAGAAGGCTGCAACTTCTGACCTCTAACCACACAAGAGGAATACAGAATCACCATCAGTAGCCCAAGGCCTATTCCTGAGAGGCCAGACATATTGCCTTCCTCCAGCCCTTTCAAAAACCCTGACACCAACTGTTCCTCCGGTTGCCCCCCCCCCCACCTCTCTGCGGGGTTTGATAATTCAATGCAGTGGCCACACAGAACTCACAGATTATGGGGTTTGTTAGGGAAGCAACAGGCTACAATTCAAGTTCAGGAATATGACCAGTCTCTCTCAGCCCACTGTCTCTCAGCTGACAGTCTCTCTCCCAGCAATGCGTGTCTCTTGGTGTCTCTCTCTCTCTCAGTGATGTGTGTCTCTTGGTGTCTCTCTCAGCAGTGTGTGTCTCTTGAGTCTCTCAGCTGGCAGTGAGAGATTTCTTGTGCCTCTAGGAAGGCTATTTTTGAGCCTGGCAGAGTGGCCAAACTAACCAATCCCAACATCAGAGTTCTACACACCTGAGAGAGAACAAACTTCCCAGAAAATCCCTTCATGCTGCTCCCAACAGAAATACCCCAGGTGGATAACTTTAACAATCAGGAGCTACTCAGTTGCTCATGGCAAATTCCACCAGGGAGTTTACAAAGACTAATGGCTAGAAAAGCCACACTATATAATTTACTACACCACAGTCACCTAGAGATGGAAGTGTTTATAGCCACTGGAGGGCCTCTGGCGGCTGTGACTCTGCAGCACTAATGGACGCATCCAGGCTGAAGAATCTGGCTCTGCTTCTTTTCTATATTTTTCTCATCTTGCCAAAACCATTTTCTTCACTGCTGTCAACAGCCTTCTACTGCATCTCATCAGTCACAGCATCATGCATTACTTCTTCATCACTAACTCAGTGACAACTTTCTCTTACACTGTGTACTTTGTGGGATGAAGGATGAGTGACCCTCTCTATTTGAACAGAGTAAAAAAATGCTTGTCTAGAGCTCACTCTGAAGTTTGTCAATAATCCTTAATCATCTACATCAGACTATCCTCGTGAGCACCTGAGCAGTTTTTATAGAAGCCTCTCTGATGTGCTCAATACCAAATGGAATTCTAGGCACACTCAACTTAAAAATCTACATCTAAAGCTATAATAATATTCAAAGTTCTGTTAAGTACCTATATGGCAGATCAATGTGCTTACTGAATTCCCTTGTTATAATGTTTTGTAGCATGTACAGAACTCTGATTGGTTGATCAACTCAGGAGAGAAACAGTGAGGTGAAAACTGTATACCTATGTTTATGCATTCAACTATTAGCTGAAAGGTTGGCTGTTCAAACCAACACAGAGGCACCTCAGAAGGCAGGCCTGATCTGCTTCTGAAAGGTCATAGCCTTAAAGACCTTATGGAGCAGTTGTACATTGCATGTGTGAGTTACCATGAGTCAGAATCAACTCATTCAGCTGCTAACTAAAAGGTTGGTGGTTTGAACCCACCAGCCACTCTGTGGAAGAAAGATGAGGCAGTCTGCTTCCATAAAGATTTACAGCCTTGGAAACTCAGTTCTGCTATGTTCTATAAAGTCACTATGTGTCAAAAGTGACTTGATGGTGGTAGGTTTTGATTTAATTTGGATAAAAAAAGTCACAGATTCTCTATCAAATTGAGAGTGTATATTTTTAAATGTTCATTCCATTTCAAAACTATTAAGATTGATCATCATTGGTTATATTGTCAGTTTGTTTATATAAGAAAGATGAAATGATATTTCAATTCAAAGTGACTCTCACTCAAAGAAAATCACTTGGCCTGCCATTATAGTATTGATGAATATTTATTTGCTCATTTTAGTTTAAAATTAAATGTTTAAAACTATGTACAAAAGGCTTTATGATTTCCCACTTTTAAGTGACTTTTTAAATTAATCAATCAACTATTGACCAAGTACATATCACTTAAAGTGTTACATCTGTATTTTATTCAGGCAGTGTTACATTTCTTTTTGGGTTTTATTGGATGATTGTATTGAAGTTCTTATGCAGGAAGAATGAGCTGATTTCGGATGGTCACTGGAGAAGAAAAACATATATAACTTATTACTTCCATAAAATAAATTTCCATGGCAGAAACATTCCTCAGAGTAACCAGGGTTTATTGTTACAAAAGGCTCCAAATGAGTCACTTGTCCCTGATTTCCTGCTCCTGGATAGTATCCTCCCATATGAATGTCTTGGACCAACAGACTATGGAAGAAATGATGCTGTACAACTTCTGGGTCTAAGCCTTCAGAAGACTCATACCTTACGTTTTTACTATCTTGCTGCCCTGAGATGCCATATAAGGAAGCCAAAGTTAGTCCAAGTTAGAAGCAATGCAAAGAGAGACCTTGAAAGATAAAAGACTACTTTGAAGAGAAGCCAAGCCAGCCCCCACCCATTCCAGCCATCATAGACAAGGTAGCAAACAATGAATAAGTCCATCTTGGATGCAGTAGACTCAGTCAGGGTGAAGCTGACTGCAAACTTATGAATGTGCCCAGCTGACACCATGTGGAGCAGAGACAAACTATCCACATGATCCCACTTTGGGTGCAGAATTTTGAGCAAATAAATGATTGTTGTTATTTTAAGCCATTAAGTTTTGGGATGGTTTGTTACAAAGCAATAAGTAACTGTCACAAAACTGCATGACCAAAAAGCTTTGGAAGCCTATGGCAGATGTTCCAGTGGTTCTCTGATTTCCTGAAATATAAAATCACAAGCTTTAATGCACAAGCAATAGTGCATCGAGAAAGGGAAGTCAGCACTCGTTTGTTGAAGCTTTGAGGAAAGCGTCTTGGCATTTTTCTTTTACTCAGGATTTAAATTGAATCCATAACCTTAGAAGCTGCATTTCCCAGGGAGAATTTTACTCATATGACAGAAATATGCTCTGCTAAACAAGAGAAGGGGCAGGCGTAATTCTGCAAAATAAATAAATAAAAGGATAAAGAAGCTGAACAGTCATGTAGTCTATGAATACCAATTTAATACTGTTTAATTTGAAAATATAAGCCAGACAAAATAAATGTGCTGGTATAGATAAATAGAACCCTGCTGACATAAGTAACTATTGTCTTTGAGATCAGTGCAGTCATTGCATCCCTAACAGTTGGCTGTTAGAAGTGATTTTGGATACCATCACCTTAGCCCTTTATTTCCCCAATTATTTTTCCTCTATGCTGTGTGCAAACACAGGAAATACGGAAGTTAGAATAGCAATGGGGCAAATGGGATAGAGAGGAATCTTTCTCTTAAGAATTTCTATGAAAAAAAAAAGCAATATCAAAACAAAGGCAATCTTCCCATAATTAAGGTAAATAAAGGAGGGGTCGCTATGAGTCAGGGCTGACTCGACGGCACATAACAACAACAACAACAACAACAATCATTAAAATGATGAACAGTCCTTGGTTTTCTTCTTTCTCTCCCATACAAATTAAAAAGTAAAAGTTTCTTTCAAAAATGACCAAAATGTCATCAAAACCACCAGCCACTACTCGGAAGGAAGGTTGGGTAATCTGCTTCTGTAGTGATACTGCCTGGGAACCCAAGGAGGGGTCGCTGTGAGTCGGGTCCGACTCAACAGCAGTGAGCTTGGGTTTTTTTGAACAGGTGATTCCATACAAAAAATAATGATCTTTTCAAAGCAGTGTTTTGAGTCTGGTCTCAGAAGATAAAATATTTTTTAAATTACTAAGCAGTGTATTTGGAGATTTTTTTTTTCCATTTCTCAAAAGACACATTTCTTCCAGAAACACAGCTGATAAAACATGATATATTTTTGTCATTTCGCCAGAGAGGAGCTGAAAGTACCTAACCAGCTTCAGTAATCCTGCAAAATTAACTGCCAGTGATTTTTCTTCATTTTATACCCTTACTCTAAGCTTTTCTTTAAGAACTGCCTTATTTTTCTGTTTGAACTTGACAGAGTAGTAGACTTTTAAAATAAAAAGAAATTCCTAAAACATTTCTTTTCATCCCACAATTTTCTGATAAACTTAGTATTCTTTTTCTTCACTGAAGAATGCCATCTAAAATTACTAAGTGTAATTAACTGCTAAAGTCAACATCACCTCATCTGTGTCCTTTCAGTTTAAAATGGCATTTTTGAAAAGCTAAAGTAGGAAGACATCCATTATAGAGCATTTGGAGAATAAGAAAACCTAAAAAAGAAAATAAAAATCAACAATAACCTCATGACTCGAAGATAACCACTGTCAATTTTGGAAAACTGTCTCCCAGTGAAGAAATACGACTTTTAATAAATCTCAAACATGTCTTCTACTCCTCAATAAAAACATGAAGCTTTAGTCTCCTTTTCCCTTTGTAACTTGCATTTTTTGTGGACTTTGGGAAGACGTTTGATGGGCACTGTTTTAAATTGTTTTCACACTGAATATTAAGCAAAATGGTGAACTGATGCAGAATATGGTGAAAAAGCATAATATTCTATACATTCATATTTTATGCACCACACAATCAAGATATAAAACATTTCCATCACTTCTGAAAATTTCCCTATGCCCTTTTGCAGTCAATCTCCTCTACTCATCCCTGGCACCAGGCAATAGCTGATCTACTTTCTGTTAGTATAGCTTTACCTTTTCTAGAGTCTCACAACAATGGAATCATACAGTGTATGATCTTTTGTGTCTGGCTACTTTCACTTAACCTAATGGTCATGAGAGTCATCCATATTGTTATGTGCATTAGTAAAAAAAGTTTTTTTTTCTGAGTAGTATTTCATTATATAGTTAATACAATGATTGTTTGTCTATCCATCACTTGATGGACCTCTAGATATTTTCTAGTTTGGGACCTTATAATTAAATGTGCTATGAATATTTGTGTAAAAATGTTTGTGCAGACATGATTTTAATTTTTCTTGGGTAAATACCTAATAGTGGAATTGCTGGCCAAACCATAAACTCAACTCAATTCACTGCCATCAAGTCAATTCCAACTCACAGCAACCCCCATGGGGTTTCTAAGGCTCTAAATCTTTACAGAAGCAGACTGCCTCATCTTTCTTTCATGGAGCAGCTGGTGGCTTGAACCACTGACCTTTTGGTTATCAACCAAATGCCTTAAGAACTACACCACCTGAGAGTAAGTATGTTTGACTCTGCAAAAAGCTGCCAAAACATTTTCCAAAATCGCTACATACCATTTACATTTCAACCACGAATATATTTATCAGGACTACCTCCAACACCAATTTTAGCCTTTTTTGTGTGTGTCTCTCTGTCTATCCATCCATCTATGGTAATACTTCATAAGGGTTTTAATTTCATTTGCCTGTTGTTGTTGTTGTTATGTGCCGTCAAGTCGGCTCCGACTCATAGTGACCCCTCCTTGGGTTTCCGAGGCAGTATCACTACGGAAGTAGGATTGCCCAACCTTCCTTCCAAGGAGTGGCTGGTGGGTTTAAACCGCCAGCCTTCTGGTTAGCCGTCAAGTGCTTTTAGCCACTATGCTACCAGCCTAATAACTAATAAAAGATCTGTGTTGGCACAATGGTTAGAGTGCTTGGCTGCTAACTGAAAGATGAGTGTCTCCAAACTAGTCACTTTGCTGGGAGAAAGACCAGGCCATCTGTTCCAGTAAATATGACAGGCTTGGAAATCCTATGGGACAGTGCTACTCTGTCACATAGGGTAGCTATGAGTTGGAATCAACTCGGCACACAGCAATGACTCAGGTACAGAATCATTTATGTTTTTATTTGCCATTGGTATATCGTTGGTGAAGTAATCTATTCAAATCCTTTGTCCATGTTTAAACTGGGTTATTTGTCTTATTACTGTTGACCTGTAAGAATCCTACATATATTCTGGAAGCAAATCAGATAAATGTAATAGAAAAATTTTCTCCCAATCTGGCTTGCCTTTTCATTTTGTAAATTATTTTTCAAAGACAATTTTTAAATTTTTATAAAAAAAACTTTTTAAAAATGGTTTATGCTTTTTGTTTCCAGTGTAAGAATATTTTGCCTAACCTGAAATTATGATTTTTTTCTGTGTTTTCTTCTAGAATATTTTATTTTTAGCTCCCTTATTTAGAGAACACCTTCAATGTCATTCTTAAGTAAGTGGTTAGCTGTGGTTTTTCATAGATGCTTTTCATCAAGTTGTGGCAATTATTTTCATTTCCTAGTTTGTTGAGAACTATCATTTTTTATTTGTGACATGTATTTTTCATCTTTAGAATTTCTACTGGGTCTTTTTAATATCTTCCATATTTCCCTTCATTATATTCATATTTTTCTCTGCAAGTTATAGTATTAATAGTGGCTGTTTAAATGTCCTTGTCTAATATATAATTTTAATTATTTCTTCAATCATTTCTATAGTTCCTGTCTTCCCTTCTTCTTTATATGCTTTTTTTTTTTTGTTTAATTGGATGGCAGACATTGTAAATTTTATATTGTTGAGTGGGATTTTTAAGTTACTTGATCACTGTGATTCTTTTAAGGTTTGCTTTTTAAAATTTTTCTCAAAACTATCTTTTGTAGTTGTTGAGAATATATACAGTAGAACATACATTCATTCCACAATTTGGACATGTATAATTCAGTGGCATTGATAACATTCTTCAAGTTGTGTTCTTCATTCTTACCTGCCTTTTCCAAATTATTACTCCCCTATTAACATAAACTCACCGCCCTACTAAGTTTCCTATATAATCTTTAGAGGCATGTTTTAAAGCCTTTGTATGATGGATCCAGACCAACATTTAGTACAGGATCACTACTAAGTTGTGACTCTCCTAATGTTTCTAGTCAATGTCTTGTATATTTTGTGGGCTTTCAATTCTGGCTAGGGGAAACAAAAGCTATTGTAAGTCTTATGTAAGCTCCAGGAATTTTTCAGTCTTCTACTTTCCAGGGTCCCTCCCTCCCCAGACTTATGGAGTTTCAACCCATGAAAGTGAAAATTAATGCTCAGCCAACTGTTCTGGAGTACCCTCTTCAGACCTCTCTCCTCCCTGGTACTCCACTCCACAAATCATAGCTGCCACGGCCTCCTTGCACTCCAATCTCTGTATCCTGGACTTAGGGAAATGGCTATGCTGTCTTTTTGTGTGCTCCTCCCTGTGGCTGTTGTTATGAGCTATCGAGTTGGACCCAACTCATAACGACTCCTCTTTGGTTTTCTGAGGCAGTATCACTATGGAAGTAGAATGCCCAACCTTCCTTCTGAGGAGTGGCTGGTGGGTTTGAACCACCAGCCTTCTGATTAGCAGTCAAGTGCCTTAGGCACTATGCTACCAGAGCTCCTGGGCTGGACATAGTCTCTAGACAGTAAGATCGGACAATCATAGTGTTTATTTTATTTGTTTTCCTTCTCTCAGGAACTACAGTCCTAAATCCAAATCCTGAAAAATAGTTGTTTCATATGTCTTCCCAGGTTTTCTTGTTATTTATAATTTTTCATTAAAAAAAAAAAAAGAAATCAAATGCATAAAGATTTTTATCCTAGACATTAGGGAGCTGAAATGGACTGGTACTGGCCATTTTAAATCAGACAAGCATATGGTCTACTATGCCAGGAATGAAAAATTAAAGAGGAATGGTATACTCATCATCAAAAACAATATTTCAAGATACACTCTGTAGCATAATGCTGTCAGAGAGAGGATAATAAACATGTGCCTACAAAGATTACCAGTTAATACTACTACTATGCCAATTTTCATATCCACTACTAAAGCCAAAGATGAAAAAAATTGAAGATATTTTTACAACTTCTGCAGTGTGAAATTGATCAAATACATGATTACGATGTATTGATAATTATTGGTGATTTAAATGCAAAAGTTGCAAAGAAGCAGCATCAGTAGTTCAAAATATGGTCTTACTGATAGAAATGACGTCAGAGACCTCATGATAGACTTTTGCATGACCAGTGACTTATTCATTCTTTAAAAATGAACAGTGAGTACATACATGGATCTCACCTGATGGAATACACAGGAATCAGATTGACTTTATCTATGGAAACAGACAATGAAGAAGATCAATTATCATCATTCCGAATAGGCCAGGGGCCAATTGTGAAACAGACCATCAATTGCTCACTCATATGCAAGTTCAAGTTGAAACTAAATAAAATTAAAACAAGTCCATGAGAGCCAAAATATGACCTTGACTATATCCCACCTGAATTTAGAGACCATCTGAAGAATAGATTTGATGCACTGAACAACAGTGTCTGAAGATCAGATGAGTTGTGGAATGACATCAAGGACCTCATACATGAAAAAAGCAAAAGATCATTAAAAAGACAGGAAAGAAAGAGAAGACCAGAATGGATATCAAAAGAGACTCTGAAATTTGCTCTTGAATGGAGAGTAGGTAAAGCTAATGGAAGAAATGATGAAGAAAAAGAGGTGAACAGAAGATTTCAAAGGGAAGCTTGAGAGGACAAAGCAAAGTATTTTAATGAAATGTGCAAAGACCTGGAGCTGGAAAATCAAAGAGGAAGACATGCTGGGCATTTCTCAAGATGAAAGGACTGAAGAAAAAATTCAAACCTCAAGTTGTAATATTTAAAGATCTTATGGGCAAAAATATTGAATGATGCAGAAAGAACCAAAACAAAATGGAAGGAATACACAGAGTCATCACTGTACCAAAAACAATTGGTCGACGTTCAACCATTTCAGAAGGCAGAATATGATCAAAAAGCAAAGGTACTGAAGGAAGCAGTCCAAACTACAATGAAAGAATTGGCAAAAAAAAAAAAAAAAAAAAAACAAGGTTTTAGGAATTGATGGTTCATCCATTGAGACGTTTCAACAAATGGATTCAGCACTGGAGGCACTCACTCATTTATGCCAAGAAATTTGGAAGACAGCAACCTGGCCACCCAACTGGACAAGATCCATATTTGTTCCTGTTCCAAAGACAGGTGATGCAACAGAATGCAGAAATTATTGAAGAACATAATTAATATCACAAGCAAATAATATTTTGCTGAAGATAATTCAAAAATAGTTGCAGCAATGCATTGCAGGGAACTTCCAGAAATTCAAGCCAGATTCAGAAAAGGACGTGGAATGAGAGATACCATTGCTGATGTCAGATGGATCTTGGTTGAAAACAAAGAACACCAGAAAGATGTTTACCTGTGTTTTATTGAACATGCAGAAGCATTTTTCTGTGTGCATCACAACAAATTAGGAAGAGTGGGAATTCCAGAGCACTTAAATGTGCTCATGTGGAACCTGTACATAGACAAAGGGTCAGTCATTTGAATGGAACAAGGGAATACTGTGTGGTCTAAAATCAGGGAAGTTGTACATCAGGGTTGTATCTTTTCACCATACTTATTCATTCTGTATGCTGAACAAATAATCCAAGAAGTTGGACTATATGAATAATATTGCAACACCAGAATTGGAAAAAAAAACTCATTAACAACCTATGATGGGCAGATAATACAACATTGCTTGCTTAAAGTAAAGATGACTTGAAGCACTTACTGATGAAGATCAAAGACTACAGCTTTCAATATGGATGACACCTTAGCATAAAGAAAGCAAAAATCCTCACAGCTAGACCCATAAGCAACATCATCATAAATGGAGAAAAGTATGAAATTGTTAAGGATTTCATTTTAATTGAATCCACAATCAATGTTCATGGAAGCAACAGTCAAGAAATCAAATGACATTGGGAAAATCTACTGCAAAAGACCTCTTTTAAAGTGTTTGAGCAAAGATTCACTTTGAATGCTAAGGTGTGCCTGTGGTAGTTAGGTTTTTGTGTCAACTTGGCTGGGCCTGGTTGAGTGGCTGGTAGCTGGTGGTAGTTATTCCCCATGATGAGACTGGTAATCAACTCCATGGTGGAATCTACCAAAAGCAGCTGAGTATCTGTTTTTGGGTATATGGTCTGCTTCCCACATATAAGCAGCAGCTTTGGGAATGGTCTCTAGCTTATGGTATGCTTGGACCCTGCATGTAGCCATGCCATTGTTCAGCAACCTGCCATGCTCTGCTAACCTTGGGACTTAAAATGGACTTAAGTTAATGGCCTGCCACATGGTTTGGTAACATTGAGATGCTGCCTTTTTACTTGTCAACCTTGGGCTTCTCAGCCTCAGCAGCCAGCAGCTGTCTGAATGAAGAAATGCCTCTAGCTTCAGTGGGCCGGGAGCTGGAGGAAGAGCTGAAGCCCAAAGCAGAGGGGCTTTCACCCAGCCCCTAGAGCCTGGCACTTTGAACTTAGACTTAAAGCCTCCAAATTGCAATAATAAACTCCTGTTTGTTAAGGCCATCCCATTTGTGGCATATTTCTTTTCAGAGAGGCACTAGGTAACCACAACAGAATTTGGTACCGAGAGAGTGGGGTGCTGCTCTGACAGATGCCTAAAATGAGGAAACAGGAGTGGAGTGTGTCCTTGACCCAAGACCCTGACAGAGAGACCCCTGCATATGGCATGACAGACAGCAGGAGTAGAACCGAGAGAACCGGAATGAGACAGCGACAGCCTTACCAGCCCACGGAGGAGAAAGCTTGATGCCATTGGGTAGGCTGCTTCCTGGCAGAGTGGATTGCCTTCGGGCGTTACTTGATAGAAGAGACTGGCATGAAATGGAGTAGCAAATAGGCTGGCCCACAGAGCAGGAAAGCTGAGTGCTTTGGGGGCAGTAAGTTTTCCAGCAGGGTGGGTTGCCTTTGGCATTAATCGGCAGAAGCAGAGAGATCAAGGAAATGGAAGCAGAGCTGCCTCAGCCTTAAGGGTAGAACCACGGCCTTTGGGGGTGGAACCACCACAGCCCCCTAGATTTGAAAGAGTTAGACCTTCACCAACTTGGTTCTGGAGTGTGGGGCTGCTCATTCACATGAGCTAGTGAGATGGAGCCATAGCTGCTGCCCAAGAGTGAGGGGGCGAGGATGCCATGCCCAAGAGGAGAGGAACAGGACCCACCAGGCCAAGGAGGTGAGGTCACTACTCAGGAACTAGAGGACTGGAGATCTGTACAGATGCCACCCAATGAAGATCTGTACAGATGGCAAGTTGACAAGGGGTGGAATTGTGGTAGTTATGTTTGTGTGTCAGCTTGGCTGGGCCTGGTTGAGTGTCTGGGCAGCTGGTGGTAGTTATTCCCCATGATGAGACTGGCAATCAACTCCATGGTGGGATCTACAAAAAGCAGCTGAGTAGCTGCCTTTGGGTATGTGGTCTGCTTCCCATATATAAGCAGCAGCTTTGGGAATGATCTCTAGCTTATGGCACACTTGGACCATGCATGTAGCTGTGTTGTTGTTCAGCAGCCTGCCATGCTGTGCCAACCTTGGGACTTACAATGGACTTAAGTTAATGGCCTGCCGTGGTTTGGTGACATCGGGACTGTGCCTTTTTCCTTGTCAACCTTGGGCTTCTCAGCCTCAGCAGCCAGCAGCTGTCTGAGTGAAGAAATGCCTCTAGCTTCAGTGGGCTGGGAGCTGGAGGAAGAGCTAAAGCCCAAGGCTGAGGGGCTTTCACCCAGCCCTTACAGCCTGGCACTGTGAACTTGGACTCAAAGCCTCCAAGAATAAACTTCTGTTTGTTAAGACCATCCCATTTGTGGCATATTTCTTGTCAGAGAAGCACTAGGTAACACAACAGTGCCAGACTCAAGCCACGGTATTTTCAGTAGCCTCACTGACATGTGAGAACTGGACAATGGGTAAGGAAGATCATAGAAGAATTGATGCATTTTAATTGTAGTGTTGGCAAAGAATATTGAATGTACATTGAACTAGAAGAATGAACAAATTTGTCTTGGGGGAAGTACAGCTGGAATGTTCTTCGAAAGTGAGAATAACCAAACTTCATTTCACATACTTTGGTCATATTGTTAGACCAAATACTAAGTAAAGTTGAGGGCTGACAAAAAAGGAGATGACCCTCAATGAAATGTGATGGACTGACACAGTACCTGAGACAATGGGCAGAAGCATGGCAACAATTCTGGGGATGGCCCAGGACTTAGTAGTGTTTCGTTCTGTTGTACTTAGCATCACTCTGAGTCGAAACTGACTCCAAGGCACATAACAAGTTATTTATAATACAAATGCAATTCCTAAGCATTTAATTCTTCGCTGTTGTTGTTGTTATTTGCTTTTGAGTTGGATCCAACTCATAGTGATCCCTCCTTGGGTTTCTGAGGTGGTATCACTACAGAAGTAGATTGCCCAACTTTCCTTCTGAGGAGTGGCTGGTGGGTTTGAACTGCCAGCTTTCTGGTTAGCTGTCAAGTGTCTTAGCACTATGCTACCATAGCTCCTAATTCTTCACAAGTAGAAGGAAATATATCAAAAGATTAATTTTTCAAATCATGCCAGTGGATTTAAGGATGAAGTAATTCTTGAAACAATTTTGACAGGAGCTTTAGAAAATGGACTCTCAATGTTCTAAATGTGATGTATTGATCACATTCCTTTGTTATGTATAGTTTAAGCACTTCTCAAAATAACTGTATCAGAAAATTCAACAAATGTTAGCCAATCTCGAAAAACCACACCAGCGCACAAAAACACGTTAAAGTCTTCTGTGAGCACACAGTATCATTACAGAACAGGATTTGCCTTGTTTTGTCTTGCTTATATTTGCAAGATTCAGAGGCAAAATTTATTCATCAAGATTTTATATGTTCAAGATTAAATACATTTCTGATTTGAAAAGTATCATATTCCTAGCATGACACTAATGTGCTTTCTCATTTTATTTTTGGTTTAATATAATTTAAGGGGTTGAATACTTGAATTACTTCTGAAGGTCTCCACACAAATCCTTGTCAAACTGTAGGAGGCCTAGAATATACCAGTAAACACAAAGTCTCCAATCATAAGCTAAAGTTACCACACTTAGAAACAGACTTGAACACTAAGCAAGCAAAGGACTTGGAGGCCAAGAACTATATCATCTCCAAGGACAGTTCATTATCAAGAGAAACAATTAAAAAAAAAAAAAAAAAAAAAAAAACACCATATCTGGGGAGAGGGCAATAAGAGAAAAAAGGTAGAGAAGGAGAATAATGAAGAACAAAACTCAAAATCACTTGGAGGCCAAGAACTATATCATCTCCAAGGACAGTTCATTATCAAGAGAAACAAAAAAAAAAAAAAAAAAAACACAAAAACACCATATTATGGGAGGACACAAGTGAAATAAACAATGGTCTAAAAAATGTAAATATATAATGAAATTATCTGAGGACATTTCCATAGTGATAGATTGCTCTCCTGTTCCAGACTTGGACTTTCAGGAAATTTCCATAGAAGTAGTGTACTCCTGGCATTGTGGGGCAGAGCTGAATTTCTGAGCTAAAAATAATGAAAACAAACAAAACAACAACAAGAAAGAGTAGTAATTAGACCGTGTCATGTTAACTTATATTTTTACTCATGGTTTCATGAATTTGTATTTAAAATGGTGCATTATCTCTAAGGCAAGACTTCCAAAATAAGTAAACTATATGAGTTAGTAAACTTTCCTATACTCAAAACAATGAAAAAGGCAGGTGTGCTCATCAGAATAAATATGCTAAATGCATATGAACAAAATACTTTTAGCATGTAAACATAAGAGTCTTTGTACATACCAGAGATAAGACGGAGCCCAAGCAGGGCTCTGGCACCTTACTTAAGACATCCTCTGGGAGCACAGCTGGCCCATTGGTAGACTTGGAAGAACATGTCACATCAAGGGAAACATATAACTTTCCAATCATCTTGATTTCTTAATTTCGGATACACTAGAAATAAGCTGCAAGGAGCTCTGGTGACGTAGTGCCTAAGGCATTTGACTGCTAACCAGAAGGCTGGCAGTTCAAACCCACCAGCCACCCCTTGGAAGGAAGACTGGACAATCTACTTCTGTAGAGATACTACCTCGGAAATGCAAGGAGGGATCGCTATGAAACACAGAATCTGCGATGACACTGGGCTCCCCTGCTACAAAGCCGCAGCACAGGAAAGTTACAAAAAATGTATCTTGCTAGTGGGAATTTCGGCATTAGGCAAACTCTTTCCTCTTTTAACATCTGTATCTCAGAAACAGGCATTTTAATCATAGAGAGTTGACGAAATTGCTTGAGTTGACCTAAGGGAGCACAATTAAAGGAACTAAAAGAAAGGATTAAATGGTTTTTAGCACATGAATAATCTATAATCACAACTACCACTACACACTAAAAGATTAGATATGACATGAGGTGTTCCTTTAATATCTGCTATATTATTCCTACCATTTGTTTCCTTCAATATTCTTCTTGTTGTTAGCTTCCGACTCAAAGCGACCCTATGTAGAACAGAATGAAAATATAACATAGAACTTTTCCTGTCTGGTCCCACGCCATCCTCACAATCATTTCCATTCCTGAGCCCATCATTGTAGCCACTATGTCAACCAACCTCATTGAAGGTTTTCCCCTTTTTTTTGCTGACCCTCTATTTTACCAAGCATGATATCCTTCTCTAGGGACTGGTCCCTTCTGACACCGTGATCAAACTATGAGAGATGAAGTTTGGCAGTTCTCACTTCTAGGGAGCATTACAGCTGTATTTCCTCCAAGACAGACTTGTTCGTTCATCTATCAGTCCACGGTACATTCAATATTTTTCATCAACACCACATTTCAAATGCATCAATTCTTCTGTCTTCCTTATTTATTGTCCAGCTCTCCCATGCATGTGAGGCTATTGAAAATACCATGGCTTGAGTTAGGTGCACTTAGACTCCAAAATGATACCTTTGCTCTTTAACACATTGAAGATGACTTTTGCAGATTTGTCCAATGCAATACATCGTTTGATGTCTAGATGGCTGCCTCTGTGGGAATTGCTTGTGGATGCAAGTAAAATGAAATCCTTGACTATTTCAGTCTTAGAACCTACAAAATTAGTATCTGTGAAGGTTCAGACTCTCCTACTTCCATGTTTTCTTTTTTGCACAATTTTGTGTTTCAAAAGAAAACACATTCCAGACCTAGAAGTTGTCCAGTGGAACTCAGAATGCTCCTCAGTTGCGCAATTATGGTGGGTGGTAGAGTCAATCTTGGCTGAGATCATTGTCATGTGCTTTGCCTGGACAACAATCAGAGCAGTACAGGTCTAAGTAATGAGAGAAGGAGAGGAAAAAGGAAAAGGTCTGTGTGAGAACAAGTAGAACTGTTAAAAGAAGGAAATTCCTGAACCGAACTGAGATAAACTGGTGAAGATAATTTTCAAGCATTTCTCTGATCTGAAATAACTGAAACAATCATTCAATATTTATACAGGACCCACTATGTTCCAAGCACTGTGCTAGATGCTAGGGATATGAAGTAGTCAGAGTTCCTGCACTCCAGAAGCTTGCAAGGGAGCAGACAATATGGATACTTTTAAAATGGCTTGTTCATCACTAGGTGAACACAGTGTCATGGGAGTAGAAAAGAGAATGAGTATCACAGACTTAGAGACCAGCAAAAGACTTTCAGGAGGCATTGACAGGTAAGATGACAATTCAAGAATAATAGACATTAACTTTTAGAGGTGGGGTGGGGGACATCAGTCAGAATGTCCTAAGCAGAAAACCCAGAGAAGAGAGTGAGAGACTTTTGAGGAACTGAAAGAAACGCAGGTGGTTGGATTGTAGAGGAGAAACTAGGAGTGGAGCAACCTCAAAGGGGTTTTGTGGTTCCCATTAGAGACATTAGACTTTATGTTAAGAGTATTTAGTAGTCTTTGGAAGGTTTGAGGTAGATGAATGAGAACAGTGGTCTAGCATTTCAGAAAGGTAGCTCTGGTTCCAGAGTGGAAATGGATTGGAAAGAAGCAAGACTGCAAATCATATCAGGGCTTGCTGCACTGACAGAAGAAACAGAGATAATGTCAGTAGCCTAGCAATGATATATTACTTACTATTGCTGCTGTAACAAATTAATGCTTAAAGGAACATAAATTCATTATCTTACAATTCTAGAGATTTAAATTCCAAAATTAGTCCACTGGCCTATAATCGTGGTGTCGGCAAGGCTGCATTTCTTTCTGAAGCCTCTAGGGAAGATTCTGGTTTTTTGGGAGTTGAAGTGGGGCAAAGTGGGGTGCCTCTTCCAGCTTCTAGAGACTGACCTTATGTCTTATCTCATAGCTCCTTCCTCCACATTCTAAGCTGGCAGTGACTGGTGGAGTCTTTCTCACAATGCTGTCTCTCTCACAATGCTATTTCTCTGATTCTGACACTTCTGCCTCCCTCTTCCCCATTAAAAGATCATTGTGATTATGTTGGGCCCACCTTGGTAACCTAACATAACCTTCCCATTTTAAGGCTAGCTCAATAATAATCTTAATTCCATCTTCAATCATAATTGCCCCTTGCTGTGTAACATAGCATATTCAAAGGTTCTGGGGATTAAGATGTTAACACCTTTGTTTTTTGTTGTTGTTGTTGTTATGTGCTGTCGAGTCGGACCGACTCACAGCGACCCCTCCTTGGGTTTCCAAGGCAGTATCACTACAGAAGTAGATTGCCCCATCTTTCTTCTGAGGAGTGATTGACATCTTTAGAAGATCTTATCCTGCCTACCACATTGCATATAGGGAGAAGTGGAAGGATACAAGATATATTCTTGAAGCAGTAATGACAAGACTTGGTAATAGATGATTCCTTGGAGAACAACCCTGCATGTTCAGTCAACTTAGTTTCTCTTCTTTCTTACATCCACTTATAATTTTGCATTATTTTGGGAAAGGAAAAAAAAACTAGGTAGCCAACAAAAATAAATCACTACAAGAGGGGAAATATAAAGAGATCAAAGTAGAAGTGTCTCAGGAAAAACTCAAGTAAACGGACAAGATTTACCTTCAGAAATAGAAATGAGGTCTTCTACACATCAACAAATTAGTGATTTTTATGCTTTGACTCATTACCATGATGATTTTACCATGGAACTATTTCAGAGAAACATTACCAATCACCTTTGATAGCTCTTTTAAGAAATCTCAGTAATTGCCCACAAAATGTCTGGTTTTTAAATAAAGTAACTTCCTGATGATATCTTCAAGATAAATTACCACACGTCCTCCATTTTAATGCACACTTCCCCATATTATTAGGTTTCTTAAATCAGTACTGATGGGAACATTTAATGTAGTGTTTATTCTTTCTTTTTTTTTCTCTCAAAGCTGTTTTCAAATCAATGGTGCATCTTACAACTGATGAAGTCTTACAACTGAAATATGGTAGTCGTGAAATGTACTTCTAAGTAACTAATGAGTTGTCCTGTTGTACTGAATTACTGGTTACATAAAGCTTTCTGCAAAAAATTACTATGTTTATTTTAGAGTGGTTGATCTAAAGATGGTTTTTCTGACAGTAATTATACAGCAGGACCAGCTATCTGTACAGGACATTCTTATCTTATGAAAATAAAATGATTCCGTCAGGTCCTAGGAGAATATTTTTCTGTTCAATTTTAGTTAATCAAATTATACTTTTTCTTAAATGATTCAGCAATTGCAATAAACTTTGTAGTCACCTCTCTAGCAAATACTTCATGCTTCCCACCCAAGATGCAATCGGCATAGAAATTGATCTGGGCAGAAAAACTGACTGCAAAAATTGACCTCCACGCTAGCGATGAGCTCTGTCTCTACCCAATCAAGTGAAACCCATTTCTTCAACCAGTGATTGCCCTAAGACAGATAATGAGCACATGACAATGACTTTCTCCTAGCCACAGACATTGGTTTGTGGAAATAGAATTATGATCTAGATCAGACCAATGAGTTTTGAGGAGAGGTTTAAGGAAGGTAATTCTGAAGAGTTCCAGTAAGATGGTGGGATAGGTTGAAAGTCTGCACAGATCCTCTTCAACAAAGAAAAGGGGAACCAATTAACACGGATACAAAAGATAATCCTGGACCCCTGAGCCTTGAAGGGAAGGATATAGAAGTGGACTAAACTCCAACTAGCAGAAGAATTTGCATGAAAATACCAAAAAAGGAGACATACGGAGCTGCGGTCTGGCAGTGATCCTGATGGCACAGACAGCTTGGATATTGTCGAGTGGTGGTAGGACCTAAGAATTAACCTGAAAATCAGCCCTGCTAGCCAGAGACTGCAAAGAGGACTGCTCTGGTGGCTGGTGAATAAAATGGGAAGCAGGGAAGAGGAAGGCAGGCTGACCTGTGGTCTTTTCCCTGTCCAGAGGGCACAGCCATTTTGAATGTTTATAAGCAGCTTGACCATTTTGGATATTTAAAGCAAAAGCATTCTCCCAAATTCCAGGGACTTAAAACAGGTTCAATTTGCTGGGAACTGCAAAGATATCCCAGACTCAGGGACTACTGGAAAAATGCGACATTCTCCTTCTTACTCTTATATCTCACACCCTCTTGGTGACTGGAGGTACAGCCAACACTCACTCCTACCCACCTTCTAGGCTGGCAGGAATTCCATCCCAGTCTGTGTGCTCTGACAGAGCCTGGGTGCCTTGCCCCGCCCTGTCCATATAGTTTTTTTTTTTTCTTTTTCTTAGTATGTTTGTTTTTGTCTGTTTTCAAACTACTACTATTATTATTACTTTTGTCCTTTTTAATATCATTCTTTATTCTTTCCTTCCCAGGTTCTAGTTTTCAGCTTTTTCTCTTTTTCCTGTTCTTGCTTCCATTTTTTTTT
>NW_006921687.1:8403028-8403630 GCF_000298275.1 Orycteropus afer afer | reverse complement strand
GAACTATACCCACACCTCCTGCAGCTTCACTTACTGAGAGTCACCACCTCCTTTTCCACCAATGGGCCTATGATAAACAACCACCAAGAAGAGCCTGACTCACCATTAGCTGCTCCTCACAAACAGTTAAAAGGGATCTAAATATAACAACATCACAGTGTCTCGTAGACAAGAGACCACTACAGTTCACACAAAGAAGCAAGATAAAGTGGTAGAAACAAGGAAGCAGGATACAGACCAGAACACATCCCCAAGGAAGAAACAGCATTGAAACACCCTGATAGGAATTCAAAAGAATTAGATTTTGATATCTTCAAAAGAGTGAGAGGCAGATCAAGGAAAGCACAGACAAATCCCTAGAAGAATTTTGGAAGAAAATAAAACAATAAAATGACAAAATCAATGAAAAATTTGAAATGATTCAAAATCTACAGATAGAAATACAGAAGATTAATACTAAATTGTCAGAAATAACACATTGAAAGGGCAAAGTAGTAGAAGTGATGGAATGGAAGACAGAATTAATGAGATTGAAGACAAATACCTGACTACTTCTTTGGAAAGTGATCAATCAGACAAACAAATCAAAACAAAATGATGAA
>NW_006921687.1:8388453-8392935 GCF_000298275.1 Orycteropus afer afer | reverse complement strand
ACCAAAGATTCATGGAAACAATTAGTCCTCACAACTGGTACACCATGCAATCCTCAGCCTATATGACTATGAGACCAGAAGAACTAGATGGTGCCTGGCTACCACTGTCAACCACTTGGAGGAGGATCTATGGAGGAGACCTGGATAGAGAGGGAGAACAATGTGGAACAAAACTCAAAATCATTTGGGGGAAAAAAAAAAAGAGAGAGAGACCAGGTTTGTTGGTCTGATAGAGCCTGGTGAAACCACTGAGACAATGGCCCCTAGCTGTCCTTCAGGTCTGGTTGAACCCCCACCTGTGGCTTCCAGCCAAACAAAAGACAGGCATATGCATTGAACATGTACCTGAGGTAAATACACTCCTTGGAGAGAAAAATCATGGGAGAAAGAAGGGCTGTTTATGCACAGGGAGACAGTTCAGGGGGCAGGAGTGCATGGAGGGATGGACACAGGGAAGAGGTAAGTATCGGGAGGATGTGGGAGGGGAGCTGTTGCATCGGGGTAAATTGTAGTCAACGTCATGATACAACGTGTGTGTGAACTGCCATATGGAAAGTGAATTTGCTCTGTAAACTTTCATACAAATCACAATTTTTTTTTAAAAAAAAAGGTAATTCCTCACTCTTCTCAGAGAGAAGCTAGAAGGTAGCTCTTCTCCCACTGGATATAAACAAGGAAGAAACTGACAGCATCATAGGCAGAGTGGAGATTTGCAAAGATATGGGGTGTGAATGACAATGTTGAGATACTGAATTCTTTATTGAGCTCTCATTATTTGCTTGAAGTTGTCTAATGTACTTTATAGGATTAATTTATTTAATCCTCATTTCGATCATGGGAGATAGATTACCGATCTTGAATCCTGGTACATAAGCCATTAAATTCCCTTTATTATTTGAGTCAGTTTGATTGTTTGTCACTGTTATCATATATATTCACAATGATACAGCTAGATAGCTTTATGGGTGGTAGGGATGGGGAGGTACATACCACCACTATAAAACCACCAAACACTGAAATCACATGCTGAAGCCTGAGAAAAACTTCTGCCTCATTATCTAAGTAAGGCACAAGTTCCACCAGCGTCTAACTCTGAATCAGCCCAACGATCTCTTGAGTAGTCAAGTATTATCGATGAAAACTATATAATTCAACAGCATGATACTCCATAGCACCATAATTTTGCACTTCTTTGCACACATTGATGTTGTTGTTGTTAGGTGATGTCAAGTCATCTCTGGCTCATAATGACCCTATGTACAGGAGAATGAAACACTGCCCAGTCCTGTGCCAGCCCCATGATCTTTGCTACACCTGAGCCCATCATTGCAGCCATTATGTCAATCCATCTTATTGAGGGCCTTCCCCTTTTTTGTTGAACTCCACTTTACCCAGCATGATATCCTTCTCCAGGGAATGATCCCTTCTGAAAACATGACCAAAGTAGGTGAGACAAAGCCTGGCCATTCTCACTTCCAAGGAGCATTCTGGCTGCATTTATTTCAGAAAAAAATTTGTTAGTTCTTTTAGCAGTCCATGATATTTCAGCATTCTTTGCCAACATCACAACTCAAAAGCATCAACTCTTCTTTGGTCTTCCTTACTCATTGTCCAGCTCTCACATGCATATGAGGTGATTGAAAATACTATGGCTTGTGTCAGCCACACCTTAGTCTTCAAGGAAACATCTTTGCTCTTCAGCACTTGAAGGTCTTTTGCAGCAGATCTGCCCAAAGCTATAGGCATCTGAGGGAGCCCTCGTAGCGTAGTGTCTAAGGCATTTGAATGCTAACCAGAAGGCTGGTGGTTCAAACCCACCAGCCACTCCTCAGAAGGAAGGTTGGGCAATTTACTTCCTTAGTGATACTGCCTCAGAAACCCAAGGGAGGGGGGGTCGCTATGAGTCGGGTCTGACTCAACGGCACATAACAACAACAACAACAACATACGTCATCTGATATCCTGAGTGCTCCTTCCATTGGCATTGATTGTAGAGCCAAGTAATATGAAATCTTTCACAACTTCAATCTTTTCTCCATTTATCATGATGCTGTTTATAGGTCCAGTTGTGAGGATTTTTATTTTCTTTATATTGATGTGTAATCCATATTGCAGACTGTAGTCTTTAATCTTACTCAGTAAGTGCTTCAAGTCATCCTCACTTTCAGCAAGCAAAGTTGTGTTGTCAGCGTATCACAGGTTGTTAATGAGTTTCCTCCAATCCTGATGCCATGTTCTTCTGCATATTGTCAAGGTTCTCAGATTATCTGCTCAGCATACGGATTGAATAAGTATGGTGAAAGGAAACAACCCTGACACCCTCCCTTCTTGATATTAAACCATGCAGTGTCCCCTTATTCTATTTGAATGACAGACTCTTGGTCTATGTATAGGTTCCTCATGAGTACAATGAAGTGTTCTGGAATTCCCATTCCTCTCAATGTTATCCATAATTTGTTATTATCCACACAATTGAATGCTTTTGCATAGTCAATAAAACATAAGTAAACATCTTTCTGGTATTCTTTGCTTTCAGCCAAGATCCATCTGACATCAGCAATGATATCCCTGGTTCCATGTCTTCTTCTGAATCCAGCTTACATTTCTGGAAGTTCTCTGTCAATATACTGCTGTAACCATTTTTGAATCACCTTCAATAAGATTTTACTTGCATGTGATATTAATGATATTGTTCAATAATTTCCACATTCTGAGGGATCACCTTTTCTGGAATGGGTACAAATACAGATCTTTCCAGTCAGTTGGCCAGGGAGATGTCTTTGCTTGGCATACCCAAGTGAGTCCCTTCAGTGCAGCCTCCATTTGAAACATCTCAGTGGGTATTTTATCAAGTAGTGGAGCCTTGTTTTTTTGCCAATTCTTTCAATGCAGCTTCAACTTCTTCCTTCAATACCATTGGTTCTTGATCATATGCCACCTCCTGAAATTGATGAACATCAACCAATTCTTTTTGGTACAGTGACTCTGTGTATTCCTTCCATAGTCTTTTGATGTTTCCTGTATCATTCAACATATTGCCCATGTTGTTGTTGTTGTTGTTGGTATGTGTGGTCGAGTCAGACCTGATTCATAGAGACCCCTCCTTGGGTTTCTGAGGCAGTATCACTATGGAAATAGATTGCGGCATCTTCTTTCCAAGGAGTGGCTGGTGGGTTTGAACTGCCAGCCTTCTGGTTAGCAGTCAAGTGCCTTAGGCACTACGCTACCAGAGCCCCCATATAATTTTTCAATATTGCAACTCAAGGCTTGAATTTTCTTCTTCAGTTCTTTCAGCTTGAGAAATGCTTTTTACGCTGATTAAAAAAAAGCAACAGGTGTAGATGGGTGTAGGAGGCAAAGCATTTTTTGCATAAACTAAATGAGAATTTTTTTTGTTGTTTTGCAAGGCTCAGGAAAGTATGGGAATTGCCCTGATTTCTCCCTGACTGTGCTAGATGAGGCTGAGATGTGGACAAGGATTCTGGCAGAGCCAGATCAGCTCTTTCATCTACATCTCACAGAAAGGGAAGCTATTGTGGGTGAGCTTAGAAGTCTATAACCTTGTACAGGTAAGTTATAGAAACACTCCTAAGCACTATACAAAACAAAACCCTTTATTTGTGCTAATAAGAGCTTGATAAAGCTTGTCATTGAAAGCATCAAGAAAGTAGGTATCACAAAATTTAAATATTCCCTTAAGATTCAAATCATTAAATCAATTTATATTCTTTTCTTTCCATAATCCACTATCTGCTGGTTTCCTTCCCCAGAAATATCATCCAACTACAGCTCCTCTTCTGAATGCCACTGAAGATACAGTCTCTATATGCATGTGGTTGATGGTAGTAAGTACCTTCCCCCTTTTGCATCTGATGAAATCCTACTCAGCTTTCAAAGCCCAACCCAAACTTTATTTTCCCTGTAACTGCTACGATGACCTTTTCTTTTCTGTCGGAGATGATTACTCATCCTGATCTCAGGCTCAGCTTTCATCCTCTCAATATATTTTTGAATGATTGGTCATGTGTAGGTAGATTGCCCTTATTCATCTTTGTGCTCTAGGGAGTGGGAATGGGAGATGGGGGAGTAGAGCATGACATCTTCATCTTTATATTTCCTGCTTTTGACACTGCTTTTGACACTAGTTGAATTTGAGAGTCCTGTACACACACATATATATGAAACTCCTCAAAGTACTGAAGAGCAAATATATCTCTTTTAAGACTAATGGGAACTTAACCCAAGCCAAGGTATTTTCAAACACTTCATATGCATGTGAAAGCTGGACAATTAACAAGGAAGATCGAAGAAGAGTTGATGCTTTTGAGTTGTGGTGTTGGTGATGCATACTGAAAGTACCATGGACTGTCAGCAGAATGCACTGGAAGAAGTGCTGCCGAAATGTTCCTTGGAAGCAAGAATGGGCAGACTTCATCTCACCTGCTTTGGTCATGTTGTCAGAAGGAACCATTCCCTGGCAAA
>NW_006921687.1:8383092-8384868 GCF_000298275.1 Orycteropus afer afer | reverse complement strand
TCCCTGAGTTGTCTCTCCTCACCTGTATCCCTGGGGCTGACTGCTCTTCTGTCCGGGTTCAAGGCTTTTATCCCCTTTCTCCTGCTCTTCCGGCCTGCTACTCTGGCGTCCCTGCGTTGTCTCTTCTCCTTGCCCCAGCCTTGCCTTGCCTCTCATAGACTTTTTTAATTGTCTTCAGCTTTAACTTGAACTTAATATGAGCAGTTGATGGTTTGTTTCACAGTCATCTCCTGGCCTTGTTTTAGCTGAAGATATTGAGCTTTTCCATCATTTCTTGCCACACATGTAGTTGATCTGATTCCTGTGTACTTCATCTGGTGAAGGTTCTGGGCATTTTTGGATTGCATAATTCCAAAATGCAATTCATTTTGGAGAGGAGGGAGGAGTTGCAAATGGGGAAAAACAGAAGTGCTACACACCCTTGCTGAAAGAAACCATGGGTCATGCAACAACTATATTGCTATTTCTCAAGTACTAATGTGATCTAAGAGAAGAGTTCCAGACAGAGGAAAATAAAAAAGATGGTGGTGGGGGGGAGCCCTGGTGGCATAGTGCCCAGGGCAGAGAGAGTTCTCAATTTATTAATCTCTGCTGTGGACCAGGATTACATTGGGCTGAAACACACTCATGAAATGGTCATAGAGATGATTGCTTTTCAAAGGAATATAAAACACTTGAGTGGAGTAATACATGAATATTTCAGTATCACTAAATTCCTCACTGCATTAGAATCTGTCAACCATACAAAAATAGATGGTTTTGAACTTATCACCCTCATTTATCCAAATAGGCAAATGTAAAAATAGTTCTACATTTCTGTATGGACAAAATATTATAAGTCACAGAATAGATTGCAGTAATCATAGACTGCTGATAACTTTTCATTGGAAGGTAGACTACCACCATCTTTTATTATTACTTTTGTGTGTTAGGCATGGGGCTAAGCACTTGTATAAAATGCAGGTATGATTATTTCTTGAGTTTCAGGTAAGGAAAGGAAAGCTTCTGTTAGAGCATTTAAGAACTTGCTCACAGCCTCCATTTAGTAAGTGAGGGAGTGGGTTTGACCCTCAGTCTGACAGACTTCAAGGCCCACACCCTTAACACAAATGCTATCAGAGTTTGCTTCTACCAGGATATGAAGCTTTCCCCTAGCAAAGGAGTCTCTCTTCTTCATGCCTTTCTCAAGTTCTGCAGAAGCAGCTGTTTCTTTTTTCTTTCTTTTCTTTCTTTTTTCTGTTTCCTGGGTTGGTACTGGGCATGGGACTCTAGTCATAAGATACAAGGTACTTGCTCTGATGGGGAGGAGACAGCATGGGAAACAGTAGGAAAGACTAAAGGGGGAAGAGGACACTAGAAACAAAGTTAACCAATTCTCAGTGTTGCCACAGAGCAATTTTGGGACCCTTGCTTGGATTTTAGAAAATGGAAAGAAAACATGTCTTTTTATTTCTAATCAAGGACTTCCAGTTTGCCTAATTATGTTCTTGGGGTAGCTTTGCACACACTTTTATTTAACTCAATAATTAATGAAAGGACCAGTAAGATAGTAAAACTATTTCAAAGAAGAAATCTGAGACCATATACAACTATACTCAGACATATGCACACACATACATACACATACTGCAAAAAGGCCAAGGAGACCACATGTTCTGACCTCCTGTAATCCCATAAGAGGAAGACAAGATTACCAGCAGTAACCCAAGGCCTTTTACTGCAAGGCCAGACATGCTCCCTCCCTCCAGCACTTTCACCAACCGTTCCTCCCAAAGC
>NW_006921687.1:8371188-8379607 GCF_000298275.1 Orycteropus afer afer | reverse complement strand
ATATTGGGCAATCCTACTTCCGTAGTGATACTGCCTCGGAAACCCAAGGAGGGGTCGCTATGAGTCGGGGCCGACTCGATGGCACATAACAACAACAACAGATAGAGAGAGAGAGAGAGAGAGAGAGCTCTGGTAGCACAGTGCCTAAGATATCTGACTGCTAACCAGAAGGTTCTTGGTTCAAACCCACCAGCCACTCCACAAAAGCAAGACTGGTGATCTACTTCTGTAAAGATTTTACCACCTCAGAAACCCAGTGGAGGTCACTATGAGTCAGAATCGACTCGACAGCAGTGGATTTGAATATATATATATGTATTCATGGATATAGTCTCATTCAGGAGCTCTGGTGGTGTAGTGCCTAAGGTATTTGACTGCTAACCAGGAAGCTGGCAGTTCAAACCCACCAGCCTCTCCTCCAAAAGAAGATTGGGCAATCTACTTCTGTAGAGAAACCACCTCGGAAGCCCAAGGAGGGGTCATTATGAGTCAAATCGACTTGACAGCAGTGAGTATGTTCTTTTTTTTAATATTCCATTGTGTGTATGTACCATAGTTTGTTTATCCGTTTATCCATTGATGTGCATTTAAGGTGTATTCATTTTTTTTTTCTTGCTGTTGTGAATAATGCTTCAATGAACATGGGTATGCATATATCTGTTCATGTCATGGCTCTAATTTCTCTAGGATGCATACTTTGCAGTGGGATTACTGGCTCATATGATATTTTTATTTCCAACTTTTTAGGGAAGCACTATACTGTTTTCTACAGTGGTTGTACCATTTTACAGTCCCACCAGAAACATATAAGGGTTCCAGTCTCTCCACACCCTCACTACCAATTGCTGTTTTCTTTTTTGAACTTTGCTATCAATGCTGAGGTGAGATGATATTGCATTGTTGTTTTTGATTTGCATCTCTCTCTGGTGGTGTAGTGCCTAAGGCATTTGACCGCTAACCAGAAGTCTGGCGGTTCAAAACAACCAGCCACTCCTCGGAAGGAAGATTGGGCAATCTACTTCCATAGAGATACAGCCTCAGAAATCTAAGGAGGGGTAGCTATGAGTCGAATCAACTTGACGGCAGTGAGTTTGGTTTTGGTTTGTTTAATGGCTAAGATTATGAACATTTCTTCATGTTTGTTGGCCACCTGAATGTCTTGTTTGGTAAAGTGCCTGTTCACATCCTCTGCCCATTTCTTAGTTGAATTATTTCCCTTTTTGTTCTTGAGATATTGATGTTTTCTATAAATTTTAGACATTAGTCCCTTGTCTGATGTATCATTACCAAAACTGCTTTCCCAGACTTCAGGTTCTCTATTTACTCTTTTGGTGAAGTCTTTTAATGCACTTAAATGTTACATCTTTAGGAGGTCCCAGTCATCTAGTTTGTCTTCTGCTGTTTGTGCATTTTCAGTTATGATTTATAGTGTATTTATGCCATGTTTTTGGGATCCTAAGTTTGCCCCTATTTTTCCTTTAATGATCTTTATAGTTTTAGGTTTTACATGTAGGTCTTTGATCCATCTTGAGTTAGTTTTTGTATGATGAGACATAAGGATCCTGTTTCATTTTTCTGCATATGGGAACCCAGTTTTGTCAACACCATTTGTTAAAGAGACTGTCTCTTCCCCATTTGATAGGTTTGGCCCTTTGTCAAAGATCAGCTGTCCATAGGTGGATGGGTTTACTTCCGGGTTCTTAATTCTGTTCCTTTTTTTTATTATTATTTTTTCCATAATATGCCATGCACTATTCTAAGTACATTTTATGTATTAACTTCTTTAATCTATATAATCCTGTGAATTATGTACTATATTTCCCAATTTAAAGTATAAAACTGAGGACAGAAGGTTGAATTCATTGCTAAAGGCCACACGGTTGGTAAGTGACAGAGCTGGGATTCTTACCCAAGGAGTTTTGTCTACAATCTGTTCACTGGCCTGAACTGAGGTAGTTAACAGTGAAGAAACTCAAAAGTTGATATTTTTGAAAGCTACCTGAGAGGAAATAGCTTGTAATTGGTATTGATTAGATTTTGGGGGTAGAGGCAAAGAAGGAAGCCTGGAGGGAAAAATGGGTGATGAGATAAAGAAAACAATTAAGGATGTTTTATATTTTGTTTTACTGGTATCTAGAAGATGTGGGAAAAAGTTTTCAAATTATATTTTTACAGTATTGCTTTAGTCCAGACAAATACAAGGTACTATCAAGAGTAATTGTACCCAGATGGAGACTATATAATCATCACTTTTCCCAGACAATAACAAGAATAGTTTATTGATAATAGAAAGTAAAGTTCTAAGCAGCTGTGACTATAAACATCTCTCTTTATTTGCATTGGGTATAGCTTAGGTTGAAATATCCAACAACTTCTCCCTCAAAACAGGTGAAGTTTAATATTCTTTAACTTTTAAATCAGATGTGAGTTCAAATCTTAGCTCCACCTCTTATTAGCTTTGTTAATTTTAAGAAACTTTGTTAATAAGACCCCTCATTGGCTTCTTATTCTTCATGAACTTATATGTGTTAAACAATATGTATAAATCATGGCGTATAGTGGTGGCACACAGTAAGAAAACCTCATAAATGGTCTCTATCATAAGAATTATTACCCAAGTTAATGAAGCCCAAGTGCTGCTTTCTTGTGCTCCTTGTGGTTCTTCCTAATGGCAGCACATCTCTGACAAAGCTGAGGGAGGACCTTGTACTTATCTTTCCTGAAAAGATCAGATAGTGAGATCTCTTTTGTGCAAAAAAGTAAAGCTCACTTGGTACTAGAATTGCAGCAAAATCTGGAGTTTTGGTTTTTTCTTTTTTTTCAATATAAAGCCCTATGCTAAGGTATTCTATAAGCTTGCTTCCAGTGCTGCTACACAAACTCATGCCATGTAATTAGAACAGTTACAGTGAAACCATATGTCCTAGGAATGGTGAAGCAGGTTTATAGTTTGGAACAGAGGACAAAACTGAAGTAGCACCCCTGCCAAAACACTATCTTCTCCCTTCTGTTGATGTTTCTTCCAATTTTATGAAGCAGATCATAGAGAAATTGGCAGGTGGTTTTTCAGCATGCAAGTGCATGAAATTACTGACATATCTCAGTATAGCCAGCTCTTGGATTTTGCACATGGTGGCTAATTTGAGGTTTATTCATCCTTCAAAACTTAGTGAATATCCCCCAAAAAATCACCCTTGAAAGCCTTGGTTGGCCCTGTTTGGTCTTGCACAGACCCCTATGCCTACCTCAGTTGTTCACCAAAACTAGTTGCTGTTGAGCTGATTCCAACTCATGGTGACCCCATATATATCAGAGTAGAACTGTGGTCCACAGGGTCTTTAATGGCTAATTTTTTTCAGAAGTAGACATTTGGGCCTTTCTTCCAAGGTGCCTCTGGCTGAAGTTGAACCTGCAATCTTTCAATTGGTAGGTGAGTGTGTTAACCATTTGTACCACCCAAAGACTCCTGCTGTCTTATTACTTGAAATGTGTTCAGATGACTATTTCACAAATTGCCAGTGTCCATAAGGTAGAAATGGTATTTCATTTATCCTTTTTTATTTCAATGCATAAAAATAATATTAAGAGCTTCCGTTGTTTTATCAGGTGCCAGGCATTCTTGCAGTCTTCAAGTATTACTTTCTTTTTTCATCTATTACCCCTAAGAGGTAGACACTATTATAACTCCAACTTATAGATGAAGAAACTGAGGCACAGAGTGTTTAATAACTTGTTCAAGGTCAGGTGATTAAACCAGAAGAGAAATTCAGGAGTCTGACTCCAGACATCACATAAACCAATACATTATAACGTATGCCACTGCCTCAGTGTAAGGATCCTTAAATTATTCAGAATGTGAATTGAGGCTTTAGGAAATACAAATAAAGTGTCAGGATTTGGAGTAAAAAAATAGTAACACTTTTTAAAAATATTGATAATCTTGCTTTTCACATTATACAAATTTCCTTTACTTGCTCACCCTTGGCCTCTCACATTTCATTACAAGTGCAATCAAATCACACATGGATAATAGCTGCTTAACAGATTACCACAAACTTGGTGGCTAAAAACAACAGATATTATTATTTCACAGTTCTGAAGGCTAGAAGTCTAAAACCAAGGTGTCAGCAGAGCCATGCTCTCTCTGAACGCTCCTTCCTTGCCTCTTTCTAGCTTTTGGTGGTTGCCAGCAATCCTAAGTATTTTTTGGCTCATAGACACATCACTCCAATCTCTACTTCCATCTTCACATAGCTTTCTTCTTTTCGTGTCTTCAAATCTCTCTTTCCTTGTAAGGACATCAATGACTGAACATAGGGTCCACTCTAATCCAATATGGCCTCACTTGATTATATCCACAAATACCCTATTTCCAAACAATGTCACATTTACAGATTATCTTTTTTTGAAGATAAACCCACAACAATTGTGTTTTAGCAGTCAAACCTGAACTTACTAGACACTTCTCTAGCGGGTTTGAACATCAACTCAGCATTCTTGAAATAAACTGCTGTCCTCCAAAAATTCTGTCCCAAGGCACAGCTGCTATTAAGACCCATTATGGGGACTTTTCTTCAGGTAAAAGCTACCACAGGACAAATCTGTCTTAATTTTTTTTTTATTTAACTTTTTTTTCTCCTCCTACTTCCTCCCCACAGTCACCTCTTCCCTGTATCCTTCCCTCCCATGCACTCCTGCCCCTCCCCAGCCATCTCCCTGTGCAAACACCACTCCTCTGTTCTCCCACTACTGATAGCTCCAAGTAGAACATCCACCCAATACAAATATTCACCTCACATTCCTGTCCATCACTTTGCTGGAAGCCACAGGATTGAGTCAAATTCCAGACCTGAAGGGCAGCCAGGGGCCACAGTCTCAGGAGTCTCACCAGGCTCCATCAGAACCACAAACCTGGTCTTTTTCCATGCTTTTGAGTTCTGTTTCACACTGTTTCCCATCCCACCCAGGATCTCCTGCAGGATACCCCTCTAAGTGGCCAACAGTGGCAGGCAGGCACCGTCTAGCTCTTTTGGTCTCATGGTCACATAGGCTGAGGATGGCAAGGTCCACCAGTCCCTTGGACTAACTGTATCCATGCATCTTTGGCCTTCCTCATTCTTCTTCACTCTAGATCAGGAGAGACTCATCAATGCATGTAGACGGCCTTCTGCAAGCTTTTAAGATCCCAGTCATTTCTCTCCAAAGTAGGATGTAGAACAATGTCCTTGTGTAGTATGTTATGCCAATTGACTGTCTTAAATTTTGATGCTCTTGTGCACTGATATTTAAAGTGTAGAAGGGAAAAAGCAAAAACTAAAAGGACGTGAAAGTACACTCTGGCACTGGACAGTCCATGGGAATAGGTGAATAGAAACTGTGAGAACTGTGCTGAAGGAGTACCTACAGTATGATAGAGACTGAACAGAATGCATGCAAAGGGCTGAGTGACCTGTCTTGGATGATCTACCCAGTCAATCCCCTATCTCACACTGCTTCCACTACTGTCTTCCTGAAGACTTCCTTCACAAAATTACTAGTCATTTGCTATCCCTGGTAAGAAATAGAGCTGGCATCTGACAGACCGGGGGTGATGGAAAAAGCTGGTTTTCCAAATATTCCAGAGAAGTGGCTACATGCCACAAATGGCAGGAGACAACTACAATGATGATGATGATGATGGCAGCTATTATTTATTGCATTCTTACAATGAGTCAATCAGTGCCTTAACAGTCTCTCACTCCCAACATTTGTGAATCCAGGGCAAGAGTACAAATGGAACTCATATGCCCTATGTCTCAATATTTAAAAATTATTAACCAAGCTACAAACTTAAATAAAATATGTTCTATTTATAATAATAGTAATTACTGTGATGTTGTTGTTGTTATGTGCCGTGGAGTCGGCCCCGACTCATAGCAACCCCTCCTTGGGTTTCTGAGGTAGTATCACGATGGAAGTAGATTGCCCAACCTTCCTTCTGAGGAGTGGCTGGTGGGCACTATGATACAGAGCTCCTACTATCATGATAGAGTTTTAAAATTTAGAATTCTCAATCACCTTAAATTTCTGTGTGGAAATGTGAAACTACAGGAAAAGCTATCCCCCAGTTCACCCCATTCTCTTCCCACCCACTCTGTGCAGGACAAGAGACTAGAGGTATACCCCTGTGAACACCCCAGCCCACATATCTAAGCTCCCTCCACATCTCTAAGCTCCCTCCACATCATTATCAACAGCCATGCCTTGACCACCCCTTTGGAGAGGAAATGTTCACAATGGCTCCATGATCAGCTCCCAAGAAGACAGATGCAGAAAAGGAACCTGCTAAGGCCTTAGAAGTGGTCTAGGTGGTGGTAGTATTGGAATGTTTGAGGAAAGATTCTGGAACTCCAGGTGTGCAGAGTTTGTTTTAGAGGGAGAGCATGGACTGGGAAGTTGGGGGGTGAGGAGCACTTCCTTGTTACCTCTCCACCCTGCCCAGATTCCTCGCTCCACAGAAAAGGACACTGCTAGAGCTCTGGTAGCATAGTGCCTAAGGCGCTTGACTGCTAACCAGAAGGCTGGCGGTTCAAACCCACCAGCCACTCCTCGGAAGCAAGATGGGGCAATCTACTTCCGTAGTGATACTGCCTCGGAAACCCAAGGAGGGGTCGCTATGAGTCGGGTCCGACTCGAGGGCACATAACAGTAACAACAACAACAGAGTTCAGAGTATAGTCATTGCAGTCCAGGGCCCAGGACAAGAACCTCATGTCTGCATTTGAGGTAGCATCAGCTTTACATGCATCATCTAATTAAAAATTTTACCTCTCCTAAAATCCTATGAAGTCATTAATATGAGTCTCCTTTTTTGAAAATGAAGAAATTGAGACTTAGAAGGTTGAACAACTCGCCCACTAGTGGTGGAGCCCAATCAGGGAAGTCTGATCCCACAGCCCTGCTCCTGACATGATGATATAACCCACAGACATCTCTATAAAATAAAGCTAAGATACTATTTTTCAATTATTACCACTGAACTGAGATATGGTTGAAAGAAGCAATGATTCATATAATAATTTCTACTCAGGTTTGAAAATATCATGGCAAGTGTCACATTGCTTAATCAAGTAACTGAATAATTAATTAAGCAATTAATTAATCTCTATTAAGTCAGGAGCTCTGGTAGCATAATGCCTAAGGCACTTAACTGCTAACCAGAAGGCTGGCACTTCAAACCCACCAGCCACTCCTCAGAAGGAAGGTTGGGCAATCTACTTCCGTAGTGATACCGCCTCGGAAACTCAAGGAGCGGTTGCTATGAGTCAGGTCTGACTCAATGGCACATAACAACAACAAAAACATTAAGTCAGAATTTAAGACGCTTCTCCATTATGAAAGGTCTTTCAACCTCTGGTTTAATCCAGACCTCAACTGTCCAGAGTACTGAGAGGTGCTCTGCCTCTAGGGGAAGAACAAGTCCTCTTTTTTAAAATGGAAAGTCAAGTGAATAAAAAACTATGCACTCTTCTGGTCTCCAGGCAGATGAAATCAGAGCTCAACTTCTGGCTGTGAGGAATACTCTGGGCTACTGACAAGAGATTTCTATACAGAACACAAAGGAGCCAGGACAAAGCCTTGACATGTGGGAACCAAAAGACAAACTCAGGCAGACAAATGCTTGGTTTTGCTCAGTACCAAGAACAAGCATTAAGACATTTTCAAAGCTAGTCTGAGAAACGCCACTGTTGCCTCGGGGGCAGAAACTTATCCTTCCCCATAAAGGTGATTGTTCTTTTGCAGACTAGTGGTACCTCCAATTGTGAATATGATTTTATTGATAAGCTACTCAAGAATGCAGCACTTAAAATAATGAAAGGTGTGGTAATTCTCTCACTTATACTTTCATAATGCACATCCAAAGGGAATTTATTAGGAAAGGCAAATTAGCAATATATGACCATTCAAACTAGAAGAAAATATGTTTTTTAGCAAAGCTTTAAAATCTGCCATTTTAGAACTTGGAGAGCAGTTAATTACTGTGCAAATTGTGCAAAAGTACTTTCATTAATCACCCCCCAGAGGGTTTTAAGTGGTTAAAGAACAATATTTCTCATCCTAATTTATATAACAATTTTTCTGATTTTGGGTCATGCATTTTACTTAATTTTTTAATGGTTTTCGCTATGGCTTTACTCTTTGATTTAATTACATGCTGTTAAAAGAGCCTCTTTTCTACTATGGAGAATAGAAATTCTACCTTTCTGAATGTTAATAAGTTCATAGCAATCTGCTGATAGTACCTATAAATAACATTAATGATAACAGACAGATAGAATTTCACCATTTTATTGTTTAAAACAAATCCCAGTTAGGAACTGTTCCAAATGAAAGGAGACCACAGAGGCATGACAACTAAATGCAATACTTGACCCTGTAC
>NW_006921687.1:8317050-8344870 GCF_000298275.1 Orycteropus afer afer | reverse complement strand
TCCGTAGTGATACTGCCTCGGAAACCCAAGGAGGGGTCGCTATGAGTCGGGTTTGACTCAACGGCACATAACAACAACAACAACAACAACAGGATGACATGATGGGATGAAAGTCTTTTGCATGTGGCAAGGACATGAATTTTGGGGGACCAAGGGGTAGAATGGCATAGATTGAATTATGTTCCCCCCCAAAATATATGTCAATTTAGCTAGGCCATGATTCTCAGTGGTTTATCAATTATGTAATGATGGAATCATGACCCATGATGTGATCTGATGTGGTCAGCCAATCAGTTGTAAGGGGATGAAGGTAGGATGCAAAACCCTTAATCAGGTCACAGCCCTGATCCCAAGTAAAAGGAGTTCCCCTGGGGTGTGGCCTGCATTATCTTTTACTTTTCAAGAAATAAAAATAGAGAGAAGGAAGGAGAGAGAGAGAGATCTCAGTACCACCAAGGAAAAAGAGCCAGAAGCAGAGGACATCTTTGGACCCAGTACCCCTGCACTAAGAAATTCCTAGAACAGGGGAAGATTGATGCCAAGACACATGGAAATCTTTAAGGGACACTGGACTCACTGATGCTGAAAAGAGACAAGGACTTTTCCTAAGCCAAAAGAGAGAGAAAGCCTTTCCCTGGAGCCGGTGTCCCGAATTTGGATTTCTAGCTTCCTAAACTGTGAGCTCTGGTAGCATAGTGCCTAAGGCACTTGACTGCTCACCAGAAGGCTGGCGGTTTAAACCCACCAGCCGCTCCTCGGAAGGAAGGTTGGGCAATCCTACTTCCGTAGTGATACTGCCTCGGAAACCCAAGGAGGGGTCGCTATGAGTCGGGGCCGACTCGACGGCAAACAACAACAACAACAAAAACTGTGAGAGGGGAGCTCTGGTAATGTAGTACCTAAGCCACTTGATAGCTAACCAGAAGTCTGGCAGTTCAAACCCACCAGCCACTCCTCAAAAGGAAGGTTGGGCAATCTACTTCCATAGTGATAACACCTCGGAAACCCAAGGAGGGGTCACTATGAGTCAGGTCCAACTCGACAGCACACAACAACAACAACAAACTGTGAGAGAATAAATTTCTCTGTGTTAAAGGCACCAACTTGTGATATTTTTGTTATTTGTTGTGTTGTTATGTGCCTTCGAGTCGGACCCGACTCATAGCGACCCCTCCTTGGGTTTCCAAGGCAGTATGACTACGGAAGTAGATTGCCCCATCTTCCTTGAGAGGAGTGGCTGGTGGGTTTGAACCGCCAGCCTTCTGGTCAGCAGTCAAGTGTTTTATGCACTACGCTACCGGAGCTCCCACTTTTGTTATAGCATCACTAATAAACTAAGGCACCTACCTGATAGGGTTGATTATGACAATAATAATAATATTAAATAATTCATACTTACTGAACATTTACAATTCCAGGTACTATGCTGTGTATTTCACATGATTATCTTATTTAATCCTCAAAACAACCCAATGCAATGAGGCTTGGAGGTCATCATCACTAGTTAAGCTGGAATTTGAATCCATACCCTCTGACTGTAGAAGCCATGCTGAAAAATAGATAGTAGTAAGTCCCTTAAATAGATATTAGAGATAATGAATAAAGTGCTTAGCATAACATCTGATATAAGGCTCAAGTGAAATTTGCGATAATTTTTGTTATTGTTGAAAGGGATATTAGAGTTAACTGATTGTTTTGGGTAAAAGTTAACATTGACAGCCACTAGACCCCTTGAGGAGAGGTGCTGAGTGCTCTTTATTTTTGTAGCTTGAGATTCTAATACCGGGTGCCCAGAACAAAGCAAATGATCCATAAATACCAGTGGAATTAAAAGGTGTTCAGAGTGTTCATGAACATTTAATGAAATCCATATTTAACTTCCCAAAATCATCAAAACTCCCAAAGACCTTAATGTTAGCAACTGGCCTAACCAAAAACTGTTTAGAACAAAGACCCTGCCGCCTTTTCCTCTTTGTAATTTGGGAACAGACCTAATTATTGTCAAGATCTTGTAAAGACTATTACTTTAAGACCTATTCAAGATGCAAAGAACTTTGTCTTATATTTTCCCTTAATAAATAGTATTTTTAAGTAATCATTTGCTTCTTGAATTGTGTAAAGCAAGTTAAATGTTGGTCCCTCCTTTAATCTAGTCAAAACAAGAACAGAAATTTCTTTAGAAAGCTCAAATACATGGCTGTAGGGAAATAAAAGAAATCTATTTCTAATTAAAATATACAGTTTTGATAATTTTTAATTAGCTCAACATTAGGTAAAAAATTATTTTTTCATATAATTTGGTTTATGTTACTCCTTTTTAGTAAATATTCTTCATATATATCATTGAGGAAAATCAATGATATTAGAGATTGTTTAGTCAAAGGCCTCCATTCCAAAAATGAGATACAAAGAAGTTTTGTATCTTAATTACAGTCACACAACAGATTAGTGTAGAAACAAGATTTTAATTAATGATTTTATGGAAATCTATACATATTTCTCAACAACTACTTTAGTTACATTCCACAGAATGAAGATGCTTGTGCAGACTGGGCTAAACTACTGCTGTTAAAAACCGGCATTTACTAAAATCATTATTTTAAATTTCCTATAAACTGTATAATAATTGTAAACTAAAGGCAATAGGGCTGAATTTCATCTCATCCAATAATTTGTGAGATTGTTTTTAAAAGTGTTATAATAAAAACCTTAGATCCAAATGGATCTAATTGTTATTTGTATAAAACCTTGTCTCTCTGGACACATAAATGTTGGTGGCTGATGGCAGATCTCAATAAAAATGAAATTATTTGCACTAATTATGTAAGCATGTGAAGGACTCTCTTGGCCACCACAAAACTCACCCTGAAGAAACATTTGCTGACTGGAATGAACTGGAAAACTAGGAATAACAAGTCAATTAAAATTTCTTTATGATCCAGTGTAGCAAATTATATTTTATTTAAAAATGGCCAGCATGATATTTAGAGTCTCACATGTTCTTTTGTGAAATTGAACAGGACTGTGTGACTGCTGGGATGAATGGAAAGTGACATGCATGCATCTACATAATTTCTTTTGTTTTGTTTTTTTGTGTGCTGTCAAGTCAATTCCAACTCAGAGTTTCCAAGGTCGTAATCTTTACAGTCCATTTCAGCTCACTGATGCCGAGGATATCAATCTTTATGCGTTCCATTTCCTTTTTAACAACTTCCAATTTTCCTAGATTCATACTTCGTACATTCTATGTTCCGATGATTAATGGATGTCTGCGGCTGTTTCTCTTCAATTTGAGTGGTGCCACATCAGCAAATGAAGGTCTCGAAATCTTTCTCTTTTCCATGAGTAAGGCTGGGTTTACTCAGATGTTGCAGCTCTTTCCCAGTCCTATTTTGCGAGCCTTTTAGCCTAAACGGACTATTCCTAAAGTTGTGCTGTAATGTACCAAACAGTGTTTCTTTGCTATTCATAAGGATTTCCTGGCCAATTCTTTGCGAAGTGGACGGCCTCTTCCTTCTTCCTAGTCTGTCTCAGTCTATAAACTGACAGAGAACTTCCAGAGGTTCAAGCCGGATTCAGAAGAGGACGTGGAACAAGGGATATCATAGCTGTTGTCAGATGGATCTTGGCTCAAGGCAGGGAATACCAGAAAGATGTTTACTTGTGTTTTATTGACTATGCAAAGGCATTTGATTGTGTGGATCATGACAAATTATGGATAACATTGAGAAGAATGGGAATTCCCGAGCACTTGATTGTACTCATGAGGAATCTGTACCTTGACTAGGAGGCTGTCTTCGAACAGAACAAGGGGATACTACATGGTTTAAAATCAAGAAGGGAGTGTGTCAGGGTTGTATCCTTTCTCCACACTTATTCAATCTATATGCTGAGCAAATAATCCGAGAAGCTGGACTATATGAAGGAAAATGTGGTATCAGGATTGGAGGAAGAATCATTAACAACCTGAGATATGCAGACAATACAACTTTGCTTGCTGAAAGTGAGGATGACTTAAGGCACCTACTGATGAAGGTTGAAGAATACAGTCTGCAGTATGGATTACATCTCAACATAAAGAAAACAAAAATCCTCACAACTGGACCAAAGAGCAGCATCACAATAAATGGAGAGAAGATTGAGGTTGTCAAGGAATTCACGTTGCTTGGTTCTACAATCGATGCCAACGGAAGCAGCAGTCAGGACATTAGATGATGTGTAGCATTGGGAAAGTCAACTGCGAAGGAACTGTTTCAAGTGCTGAGGAGCAAGGATATCTCCTTGAGGACTAAGGTGCACCTGACACAAGCCATGATATTTCCAATCGCCTGGTATGCATGTGAGAGCTGGACAATGAATAAGGAAGACCAAAGAAGAGTTGATGCTTTTGAGTTGTGGTGCTGGCGAAGAATGCTGAAAGTACCGTGGACTGCTAAAAGAACTAACAGATCTGTCCTGGAGGAAGTGCAGCCAGAATGCTCCTTGGAAGCAAGAATGGCCAGCCTTCGTCTAACCTATTTTGGTCATGTTGTAAGAAGGGACCATTCCCTGGAGAAGGATGTCATGCTTGGTAGGGTGGAGGGTCGACGAAAGAGGGGGAGGCCTTCAACGAGATGGATTGATACGGTGGCTGCGATGATGGGCTCAAATATAGCAGGGATTGTGGGGCTGGCGCGGGATCAGGCAGTGTTTCATTCTGCTGTGCATGGGGTCGCTATGAGTCGGAAACGACTCGACGGCACTTAACAACAACAACAACAACAAATCTTTACAGAAGCAGACTGCCATGTCTTTTTCCTGCTGAGAGGCTAGTGGGTTTGAACCATTAAACATTTGATTTGAAGCCCAGTGCTTAACTACTATACCACCAGGGCTCCTTGTATAACTTTCTAGGCTCAGTTATAAAAGGAGAAATGTCTTCTTCCTACCTCTCTGTCCGAGATACTGATCCTTGGAACCCAGCCACAATGTTGTAAAAAACACAGGCCACATGAAGACATCACTTATAGGTAACATGGCTGTTAGCTCCAGCTAAGCACTCAGTCAACAACCAGCATCAACTACAAGGTATGAGTGCCTGAGTCTTCAGATGTTTCCAAACTCACCCTATGAGCAGTCCTACCTGAGGACAAATGGTACAGAGCTGAGCTATCACTACTGAGCCCAGCCTGAAGTATAGATTCATGAGCAAAATTATGTCATGGCAAGCCAGTACTTCTGTGATTTGTTTACTCAATAGTTGATAACCAGAACATTCATTTTTGAAAGGCACAATAATGCAGGACAAATTCATTTTCATTTAATTCTGCTTTTATAAATGTCTCTCTAATTTTCACATTCCCATTGAAGGAATGAATAGATTAGAACAATGTAAACCTTTAGATCAGCATGAGAAATTTAACAGAATACTCACATATTTTACCTTTGACACTCATTTACCACCCAGAAACATCTGACATTTGTACAATGTACAATGTGCACTTTGATCTGAACTAGGCTTAAGCAAAACCTGGCTGAAAGAAAACTCCACCTTCAGTATCTCCTATTCTTTGCTTTCTGTTCATTTCAGCATCCCTGTCCCTCAAGCACCTAGGTCTCCCAGGCAACAAAGCAGGTGGGAAAACTCAATCACATTAAGGCATCATTGAGTACCTAAGTTGCCATTTATCTCAGAAATTAATGTACTATGGGGGAAAAAAGCATCAGAGAAGCAAAGCTTAGTATAAAGGAAATTAAGTCTCAACAGTGGTGTTTTATGTAGCAATGTGGGAGACTGAGCTGGAGAGTTTTCTTGGCATCTTTCAAATCACACTGTTGTTAGTTGCTGTTGAGTGGCTCCCACTTAGAGAGACCTTATATATAACAAAACAAAACACTGTCCAGTCCTGCCCCATCTTCATGACCATTGCTATGTTTCAGTCCATTATTTTTCTCATTAACATAACAAAAGAAAACGCTACTTCCAAGCAGGTCACCTTTACAGGTACAGGGATTAGGACTGTAACATATGTTTTTGGGACACAATTCAATCCATAACATTAAGCCTCTAATTTAAATGAATGCATTAGGATATATTTGTGGCCCACTAGAATAAATTAATTCTAAAATGTTTATTTGAAAGATACAAGCTGTCTTTGTTTTTTAGGATTATATATATTTTAAGCTTAAGTGGAAACTCTTGGCTCAAGAACTTAAAATACTCAATGAAAAATACCTCTATTAAACCAAGAGAAAGTATTTCTTATTAAAGTTGATAAAAAGTTCCAGAAAATGAATGTAATGTCAAGTATTACTCATTAACTCTGAACATGTTATTGAGTAATGGATTATGTTTTCTTTTTAGAGGTGCACTTTCATTATTTTCAAGATGGTGAATAATTTATTAAATTGTCTCATATTGGCCCAAAAGTTTCCCAATGAAATTTCTAAAGGGAATGGAATACACTGTATTTATTAATCCTAAGAATTAAGATGAGTGTGGTAAAAAGAGAACTCAAATTGAGCCATTAATCATGTCCCTGGATAGTGTTTTATCCAATAAGTTGCCTGCCTGCTGTCATCAGGGTTATTAGAGAATAGTCCCCACCGTGGAATTGAGATGGCATCAACTTCACACCCACAGTAGCCCACAGTCCTGTTTGATCAAAACCTGCCTACCTCACTACAATGGACTTTTATGTCTTTTTCACAATAGGACCCTGAGTAATTAAGCAGCCACTCTGATAGAAGGAAGGAGCTCTGATGGTGTAGTGGATAAGGTATTTGGCTGCTACCCAGAAAGTCAGCAGTTAAAACACACCAGCTGCTCCGTGGAAGGAAGATGAGATGATCTACTTCCATAAAGATTTTGTTGTTGTTGTTGTTATGTGCCGTCGAGTCGGCCCCGACTCATAGTGACCCCTCCTTGAGTTTCCGAGGCAGTATCACTACGGAAGTAGGATTGCCTAACCTTCCTTCTGAGGAGTGGCTGGTGGGTTTGAACCGCCAGCCTTCTGGTTAGCAGTCAAGTGCTTTAGCCACTATCCTACCAGAGCTCCTTACAACCTTGGAAACCCAATGGGGGTTGCTGCTATGAGCGGGATTCAATTTCATGGCAATGAGTTTGATTTCTTGGTCCAATAGAGGGCATCCTTGTTGTGGGAATCAGGTGACAGCAGAGGCAGATCTCCCTGCTCCCTCCTCCAGATTCACAGAGTCCCTGCAGTGGCCAGGAACCCTGTGGGGACAATGGGAGAGTCAAAGAGCTCTCAGGCTCCTCCAGAAGACTGACTTGCTAATTCAAAAATCACAACACCATGGGTTCATTTGCTTCTTTATACTTCAAGTACCACAGTATTTGTTTTCCTTCATAGAAATTGTCATAATTTGTAATATATTGTAATATATCCTTGGAGGGAAGACCAGGCAATCTATTTCCGTAGTGATACCACCTCGGAAACCCAAGGAGGGATCGCTATGAGTCAGATCCAACTCAATGGCAGTGAGTTTGGTTTTGGTTTGGTGTGGGTTTTATGTTTAATGCCTGTCTTCCTCCACTAGACTCCTAGCTCCAAGAGTGCAGGATCATGTCAATTTTGCTCCTTAGTGTATAACTAGTGCTTATCACACTATCTGGCACATAGCAGGTTCTCATAATTATTTGTTGAATGAATAAGTGAACAAGACAAAAAATAAAGAACTATTGCAGAAGAGGGCTTCCAGATGTAAGTGACAATTAATCTGGGTTTGAAAAATAAATTCAGGCTTACAAGATAGAGAAAATGCAGAGAGGGATCACAGGTAGTGGAACTCTAGGCAGAAAGCACAGAAGGTACAAGGGCAAGAAGACGTAAAATGTCACTGCGCATGTAAGAGAAATTCCATATTTCTCAGCTGTAAAGTGCATGTGAGGGATGGAAGGGAAAAAAACTAGGCATGGGCCGAGAGACAGATGCTGAGGGTCTTATATACCAGTTGTGGCCTTCACTTTGTAGCCACTGAGGAGCGATTGAAGAATTTCACATGCGTAAAGACAAAAATCCCTGGATTAGGTATTAGCAGGCCAAGAATCAAGTCATGGCTCTGTATGCTTGTTAGCTCTTTCTGTCTTTAGGTAACTCTTCTGTAAAATGAAACAAGTGAGGCTCAAAGCCCTGTGGTACTGGTTGATTGCAAAGATTCTCTAGCTCTCAAAGTTCATGCTATGTAAGTTATGTTGTGCTGGGATATGAGAGGCCATAGCATGTGCTATGAGCTGGAGGTCACCACTCTCCTCTTCTTCCAGGGGACTGACCTGAAGAAGCAGGAAACTTATCTGTGTTTTTCTTTATTTTAAAAACACATAATTAAAGACCATGACAAAGTATCCAAACTCCATAAGGCTAATTTTGAAAACAATAGTGATTCTTTAAATTCAAATTCAATTGTTCACAATATTATTTTCCCTCTCTCCTCCCTAGTCAGCCTAGTTGGATTTAAAATATTTAAGATGAAATTTCTTTAAATCCTAAGTGGATCTGCCAAGTAGAAAGTTGGATAATTAGGCAAAAATATGTCACCAAGATATGCCTGAATTTTCTTGGACAAAAGACTGAGAGTAGAGCCTGATTTTGAAACCAGGGATCAAAAATTGGCTAAACTTTTTTATAGCTTATTTGACAAAATTGTCTTAAAAAATCACAGCTTATTTCAGCCAAAGAAATTCAGATGAAACTCAAGCACACTGTGAGGAAACAGAAAGTAGAAATTCTTGGCAATTTCCAAAGTAAACACAGTGCATTCATTGCTGGGAAAAGAAGCCAATGGAAATGTACTTATTACACTAAGCTGGGAAGAGACATGAGAATTAAAACAGCTAATGATACAGCCGTGATGACAAACATTTTTTCTATCCAATTCATAGGGACCCCTCCTTGAGTTTCTGAGGTGGTTTCTCTACAGAAGTAGATTGTCCAGTTTTCCTTCTGAGGAATGGCTGGTGGGTTTGAACTGCCAGCTTTCTAGTTAGCAGTCAAATGCCTTGGGTACTACACCACCAGAGCTCCTAAAGGTACAGCCATGATGACAAACATTATTTCTACTTCTGATTAATTATGTGACTTTGGACAAATTACTTTACTTTTCTGTACTTAAAGCTGTTATATATATGTAAAATTAAAATAAAATAAAAGATTGCAATTCCTAACTATCCTATCTCACAGTAAACCTGTGAAAACAATTGGTGGAAAATTAATTAATAGGTTCCCTGAAGCAGGTATTATTGGGATGGTTTTCATTTTTCTGGCGTGAGAGGACACAGAAGAGCATCCTCCCGAACTGCAAAGAGGTAAATATCTTCTCTCAATACCTCTGTTAGAGTCTCCATGGTGACCAAGTGTAAGCCCAGATAGTTGCTCAGCTGCCAGTCACAGAGCACACATCTGGACTCAAAGCTAAGGAAAGGTCCATGGTTTTTCTCAGCCCTATAAATTACTGAAGAGGAATTATGCCCCAGGGCCTAAGTGGAAACTGGAAGCTCAGCTTCTAAAGTATGGGGCACAGGGAAGAAAACACACACATATACACATATAAACAAAGACAATCAGTTACACAGATAAACATGTACCCACACATGCACATAAAGACACACACACAGATATGTAACACATGCTCCCATACACAGACAAGACAGACACACATACACACACAGAGGCCTGCATATGTACACAAAGGCAGAAACAGATACACACATATACACGCACACAGACACATACCCCACATAGATACAGACAAAACAGACATAGACAATCAGACACATACACATATATACACATTTAAATACATACCTCTACATACGTACATGAAGGTAGACACAGATACACACACATACACTGATAAGTATACACATGCCCAATATAAATACAGACAAGACACACATACACACCCCATACACTTAAAGAAGCAAAGATAGAAAACACATATCCACATATATAGACCCACATCCACACATTCTCCCCATACAGTATGGTTGTGGCCAACAGTATGAAGGTGACTATGCATGAGAAGAATACAATCCCTACCCCATACGATACTCTATCCACTGCAAACTAAGCCCTTCCCACAAAGGCAGACAATAGACCTCATCGTATTAATTAATGTTATCAGTTCTAATATTGCATTTTCTAACTCTAAACAGGATCCTGATGTGTTTGGACATGTGGGTGTTTCTCATAGTTGTACATAATGCCCAGTTATAATTCAATCCTAAAGATTTACTTGGCAGCACCAGGCTCTGGCTGTCTGCATGCAATTTATCAGTCTTCGGGGAAGTTGATGACAGAAAAGCTCCCGCCTTCAGCTCTGAGATTAAGGCACTTGCCAAACTGACAACTGGCATGGCTGAATCTCTACATACTTAGACTCTGCTGGAGTCACATCAAAGGCTTCATATTCTGAAAATTCATAATCCTCCCCATCGACATGTATTAGGTGCAGCTGGCCAGATCATGGCTTCCCAACAGGTATGAGCCAAACCCCAAGTCTGCTTTCAAGATCACAGTATCCCACATGCCCTCACTCTTTGGCATTTTTCTCTTTCCTACCACCCCTCCTTTTTCTGCAGCAGTACAGATACAGTGTCTTCCCCTTGATCATCAGTTATAATCCAGAGTGTGCAACTTGGAAAACATAGTGCTGATGTGTTTTTATGCTTCAGTAAGACAGCTGGTGATTTTGAGCAAATAGATCGTGGGCATTTCAGATCTTCTAATCGTCCTGTAAGACTCAGTTTCCTTTTCCCATGAAACTGTCTTTCAGTACTCCGTGCCCCTTTCCTTACCGTCCAAGAGATGTCTCTCTTCTGGGACTTCCAACACCCTGTACAAACTTCTCTCATTGCTCTTACCTCACTCTTTTCCTCCTGTTTATATGGCTATTTTTTCACTGATGTGCTATATATTCAAATTTGCCACCTTAGTCCAGGCACATTAATAATAAGTACTCGATTAAAATGTAATATGTTAAGAAAAAAATAGTGATTTCAGAAGAATATTTATCACTGGGATTTTCAGGCATTAATGTGGACTTTATGGAACCTTAGTGGCACAGTGTTTTAAGTGCTCAACTGCTAACCTGAAGGCTGGCAGCTTAAATCTACCCATCGCTCCGTGGAAGAAAAATCTGGTAGTCTGCTTCCCTAAATATTCACAGCCTTGGAAATCCTACGAGGCAGTTCTACTTTGTCCCATACAAAAAACAACAACAATAACAACAAACCTTACTGTCATTGAGTCTATTCCAACACGTAACAATCCCCATTGGATTTCTCAGGCTCTAAATCTTTATGGAAATAGATTGCCTCCTCTTCCTCTCATGGAGCTGCTGGTGAGTTTGAACTGCCAACCCTCTGATTAGCAGCCAAATACTTTATCCACTACACCAGAATGTCCTATAGGGTTGCTATAAGTCAGAATCAACTTGATGGTAGTTTTTGTTTGTTTGTTTTTAACAAGTACTTTGGGGCATTGGTGGTTCAGTGGTAGAATTCTTTCTTTCCATGCAGGAAACTCAGGTTCAACTTCTAGCTAAAGCACTTTATGTGGAGCCAGCTCCCATTCATCTGTCAGAGGAGGCTTGTATGTTGCTATAATGCTAAACAGATTTCAGGAGCTCTTCTAGACTAAGATAAGCCAGGAAGAAAGTTCTGGCAATCATCTTCCAAAAATCAACCCAAGAAAACCCTGAGCCACAAGTTAGATCTCTAACCAACCATGGGGATAGTACACCATAGGTTCATTCAGATGTTCATGCAAGCACCATGTCTCAGGGACCAACTTAATGGCCACTAACAACAATAATGTATTCTTTATGGCACTCCCTAATAAGGTAATCCCTTACCTTATTAGGTAACCTGGTGATGCACAGTAGATAGGACATGAAAATGACGTGGCATGTCCTCAGACCTTCAGCACACAAGGATGGTCTCATAATGGACTGGCAGAATTGACACTTGCAGGAGATATTTCTCATCAGAATATAGTATTTATCATCTGAAATTCTCTGTGTGCATTTGTCTCTGATGACCATAATAACATCTCTGCCTAAGGAAATCAACATGTTTCAGAGATATTTATTGTTTTTGTTATTCAAGAAGAGCTTTTAAATTGAGAATTCTAAGTATCAACTGTAGCCCACTACACATCATCTGATTGCACAGTTCTTCATGGACATTCATGAGAGATATGTTCAGAATCCCATGTAAGTGAGCTAGGCACTGGGCCATCAGATAGGTCTTGGTGTAGCTAAGTGACTCCTATGTATGAATTTCACAGCATGACAATTTAAATTTGTGTTAAACAAATTCTCATTTGATCCTCTCATTTGTGACCAAGATATTAATACTCCCATTCAAAATTGCTATCTTAGATTTATGGGTATCTCACAAAACATTTTAATCACAAATGTTAAACCGGCAAGCCTGGACAAGTCTCCTGATAGCAAAACTCAGGAGCTGTCTTATGCTTTAAGAATTTTCTCCAGCCCAGTACCTTAGCTGTTGCTCACAGAAAATGAGTCAGGGGGTTGTGAATTAAATAACTCGGAAGACTGAGTTTAATTAAACCATCATAAAACTTTGAATCCACAAAAGTGCTTATACTTGTTGATGTTACCCATGATGGTGCTAATAAAGATGATGGCAGAAAGATGTGGGGGTTGGTCATGTTCTGAAAACATTAACTTAGAAGTCAAGTCAAGTCAAGTTTGAAGACTAGAAGGAAGAGAGATGGAAAAGATTAGATAAAGGGCTGGTGCAGCTCGGCAGTTCAGGACAATAGAATTCCATTTGCTCTCTGAGCCCTTGACTTACTCTTTCTATGGCATCATACACAGCCCAGTCCATCTGTCTACTTCATTCACACTGTTGGGCCTATGATTCCTGTGATTCAAATTTTAATGCACTTTCCTCCTCTATACTCCAGATGCCACACACAGGCTCCTCCCCTTTGCTCTTCTTGCTTTTGGACCATCACTGTCCCACTTCAGCACCCTTGCATTTCTATTAAGTTTCAGCACTGATGTGAACCACTCTCTTTATAAAGATGTTATAGAGAATTTATATGTATTTTAAAAAATCAGTTAAGCTGAACATCAGTCTGAGACAGTTTTCTATTCAGCAAATGAGATTAAACTCAGTTCCTTTAATAGTCTGGTGAGAAGAGAATTTGAATTTTTATGGCTATTATAACATCAAATGCAAGAGTCAACCTCTTAGGATTCAACCAACATCAATAATGCAAGAGACAGCAGCAATTTTGGGGTAGTCTTAAGGGTAGAGGGAATAAGAAAAATCCTTATAGCCACATCTTTCAATGAAAGCATAGTCAGGCCCAAATGACCCCAGAATCACACTGCAAGTGGGGCATAAGGACAACCTTCCCACGGCCATAAGTACAGTTCACAAATGCTACAAATATCAAAAGCAGATTTCATTTGGAGGTAGACATAAAGTTTTCTCTATTCTGAAGGCTATAGATCAGAATTAAATTAGGAGAGAAAACGGCTGGGTTTTAGAATTTCAGTAGTATGACTGCTGATCCATATACAATTGAGCCTACTATCTTTTTTCCTGACTTTCAAGTTCTGTAATTTAGCTCTCAAAAGTGCAAGGGAAGAGAAAATTAATAAAAGGTAAATGAATAGGTTAAGTGGGTGAGATACTCCAGCTCTTAGTAGTAGTTGTTGTTATTTTTACTATAAACATGAGTAAACAAATTCATAGCTCTTTCCAAAAATTTGACTTATAATTTCCTTATGTGATTTTAAATATTCAAAGGGAAATAAAGCAACGTTCTTTCGGAAATAATGCAAACCTCTTTTAGACATCATTTTTCTAAAAGAGGCAAGATGAGATAAGGACAGAATTCAGCACTGAAACCCATTTATGAATTAAGTAGAGCACTTGCTAGAAAGAAAGGTGCTTAGAGAGTCAGAAACATGAATGTTGAAGATAACATTTTCCAGTTGGAAAGAAACCATTACAAGAAGTAATGGAAAGCTGAGGAAGGCCAGATAACATGAAGTTTCTTCATCATTATCTATGGTTTTAATGAGAATATGTGTGTTTAAGAGTAAGGTAGAAATAGGAGCTGGAAAGAGGGATAAGTCTAGATGACCTGTAAAGTCCCTTCCAACTTTTATAAATTCTCTGTGTGCTATGAGAGACAGGCATGTCAAAGGAAACAAACAATAACCAAAAACAAAATACCTGATAAGCTACAACTGGTGGAAGAAGAAGAAAAACTGTTCTTGTCGTCGTTTTTAGGTGCTGTGGAGCCATCTCCAACTCAAAGTGACCCTATACACAACAGAATGAAACACTGCCCGGTCCTGTGCCAGCCTCACTATCCTTGCTATACCTGAGCCCATCATTGCAGCCACTGTGTCAATCCATCTCATTGAGGGCCCTCCCCCTTTTCGTTGTCCCTCCTGGCCATTTTCACTTGCAAGACACATTCCGGCTGCACTTCTTCTAGGGAAGATGTGTTAGTCCTTTTAGCAGTCTATGGTACTCTTAGCATTCTTCTCCAACACCACAACTCAAAACATCAACTCTTCTTTGTTCTTACTTATTAATTATCCAGCTCTCACATTCATAAGAGGTGACTGAAAACACCATGCCTTGGCTTAGTTTTCAAGGAGACATCTTTGTTCTTCATCACATGCAAGACATCTTTGCAACAGATTTGTCCTGTGCACTACATCTTTTGATGTCTTGACTGCTGCTTCCATTGGCATTGATGTAGAAGCAAGTAATCTGAAGTCCTTAACAACTTCAAACTTTTCTCCATCCATTGTGAAGCTGTTTATTGGTCCAGTGGTGAAGATTTTTATTGAGGTGTAATCCATACTGCAGACTGTAGTTTTCAATCTTCATCATTAAGTGCTTCAAGTCATCTTCACATTCAGCAAGCAAAATTGTCTCCTCTGCATATCGCAGGTTGCTAATGAGTCTTCCTCCAATCCTGATGCCACATTCTTCTTCATAAAATCCAGCTTCTCGGATTATTTGCCCAGCATCCAATTGAATGAGTATGGTGAAAGGATACAACCCTGACCCACTGCCTTCTTGATTTTGAACCATGCACTATCCCCTTGTTCTGTTCAAACAACAGCCTCCTGATCTCTGTACAGGTTCTTCATGAGTACAATCAAGTGTTCTGGAATTCCCAATCTTCTCAATGTTATCCATAATTTGTTATGGTCCACACAATCAAATGCTTTTGCATAGTCAATAAAACACAAGTAAACATCTTTCTGGTATTCTTTGCTTTCAGCCAAGATCCATCTAACACCAGCTGTCATATCCCTCATTCCACATCCTCTTCTGAATCCAGCTTGCATTTGTGGAAGTTCTCTGTCAATATACTGCTGCAACCATTTCTGAATTATCCTTAGGAAGATTTTACTTGCATGTGATATTAATGTTGTTGTTGTTGCTGTTATGTGTCGTTAAGTCAGACTCGACTCATAGTGACCCCTCCTTGTGTTTCCGAGGCAATATCACTACAGAAGTAGATTGCTCAACCTTCCTTCTGAGGAGTGGTTGGTGGGTTTGAACCCCCAGCCTTCTGGTTAGCAGTCAAGTGCCTTGGGCACTACACTACCAGAGCTCCGATATTAATGATATTGTTCAATAATATCCACATTCTGTGGGATCACCTCTCTCTAGAATGGGTACAAATATAGATCTCTTCCAGTCAGTTGGCCAGGTAGCTGTCTTCCAAATCTCTTGGCATAGCCAAGTGAGTGCCTCCACACAGCATCCATTTGTTGAAACATCTCAGTGGGTATTCCATCAGTTCCTGGAGGCTTGTTCTTTGCCAATTCCTTCAGTGCAGCTTCTACTTCTTCCTTCAATACCATTGGTTCTTGAACACATGCCACCTCCTGAAATGGATGAACATCTACCAATTCTTTTTGGTACAGTGACTATATATTCCATCCACCTTCTTTTGATGTTTCCTGTATCATTCAATATTTTGTCTATAGAATCTTTAAATGTTGCAACTAAAGGCTTAATTTTTTTCTCCTGAGTTCTTTCAGCTTGAGAAATGCTGAGCATGTTCTTCCCTTTTGGTTTTCTAAGTTCAGTTTTTTGCACATTTCATTATAGTAATTGTCTTTGTCTTCTTGAGCTGCTCTTTGAAATCTTCTGTTCAGCTATTTTATCTTGTCATTTCCTCCATTTGCTTTAGCTACTCTTTTCTCAAGGGCAAGTTTCAGAGTATCTTTTTACATCCATTTTGGTCTTTTCTTCCTTTCTTGTCTTTTCAATGATGTTTTGCTTTCTTCATGGATGATATTCTTGATGTCATCCCATAGTTCCTCTGGTCATTGGTGTTCAATGCATCAAGTCTATTCTTTAAATGGTCTCAATTCAGGAGGGATATTGTCAAGGTCATATTTTGGCTCTCGTGGACTTCTTTTAATTGTCTTCAACTTCAATTTGAACTTGCATATGAGCATTTGATGGTCTCTTCCATAGTCAGTTCCTGGCCCTGTTTTGGCTAAAGATATTGAACTTTTCCATTGCCTCTTGCCAAAAATGTAGTCAATCTGATTCCTATGTATTCCATCTGGTGAAGTTCATGTGCACAGCCATCAAATATGTTTTTGGAAAAAAAAAAAAAGGTATTTGCAATGATTAAGTCGTTGGTCTTGCAAAATTCTATCATGCAATCTCTAGCATTATTTCTATCACCAAGGCCATATTGTCCAACTACCAGTAACTCTTCTAGCATCTTTCAAATGTTTACTATGTGCCAGCTATTTTATTTACACTATCCAAATGATCCTTCATGGAAACGCTCCCAAGTAATTACAATTAGTTCTGACAACTCAAACAGATTACATAATCTAGCCAAATTCATCCAACCAATGAGAGGCAAGGCTGGATTTCACTGTGAGGTTTGGCTGACTCAAAGCCTGTCCTCTTCCCACAGCTCAGTTGGCTTTGGATGCCTAAGCTACTGTCAAGTGTGGGAAGCAATTCCAGCCTGCCCACTGCTTGGCCATTATGTAACAGATATGCACTGTGCCAGCAAAGGAGACCCAGTGATTGGTGGCTGCCAGTTGAAACTCTGTCATGATGTTTTTGGGATACTGAACCCTGGAGGGCTCTACCATGGAGCCTTACTGCTTCTTTTTGCCAGTAAAATGCACACCCAGACATTCCATGACATGTAGAAATGCAACTAAAGAATATGATTAAGAATATGAGATCCTTACTAATTAGTCTGTTTGACTATTTTATATGGACTGATTGTTTATCCTAGTATCCAACATCTGAAAGAGTAGATACATACAAGTCCACTAGCTACAATAATTTACCTTACCAAACCAAACTCACTGCCATCAAATCAGATTCAACTCATAGCAACCTCTCCTTGGATTTCTGAGGCAGTATCACTACGGAAGTAGATTGCCCAACTTCCCTTCCAAGAAGTGGCTGGTGGGTTTGAACCACCAGCCTCCTGGTTAGTAGTCAAATGCCTTAGGCACTATGCTACCAGAGCTCCTTAGGCATAAAAAAATTGTATGTTAATTCTTTCTCTCATTTATTTTAATATAACCTCTCATATGTTCTGTTGAAATTGCCTTTCTCAATAAGAAATGCAAGAGAAGGTTGAAGAACATTCACATTCCAGAGACCTCAGAAGTTCAACAAACAAACGGCACAGTTAGAAATTGGCTAGGTGGGGCAAAATTCTTAAACTTTAAGTCCATGCATACTCTATTACTTATCATAGCAACTATAATGGAGCTCTTTAATACTCAATTCCTTACTCTAAAAAGTTGTATCAATTCCCCAAGAATATAATCTTGTCATGACCTCTCACCTTTGTAACACATTCATTAAAGGAAATTTTATTTTCACTTAGGTTATATAATGATTGTTACAGGACACTGGAGTGCCTGAGTAGTGCAAATGGTTAATGTGCTCAGCTGCTAACCAAAGGGTTAGAGATTTGAGTCCACCCAGAGTCACCTCAGAAGAAAAGCCTAGCAACCTACTTCCAAAAATCAGCCATTGCAAACCCTTGGGGGCACAAGTCCACTCTGACATACATGGGGTCAGTATGAGAAAAGCCTTGACAGCAACTGGTTTGGTTTAGAGAACACCAAATTCTCTCCAAATACGTGGACCACAAACTCACAAGTCTTGTGTTCATTAATCTACAGTTATATGAATTATGCATTCATTTACTCATATGCTCAAGAAAAATTTACTGAATGCCTACTCTGTGCAAGTCCCTATCCTGGCATTAGGGACACAGTAGTGAAAAAACACAGTCCATGGAATGTATAAGCTAGTGAGGAGCTAGACAACAAGCAAACAATAAAATGTCAGGTAGCAGTGATGGAAAGTCAATCAGTATAAGGTTATGCAGTGTGACGGGATGTTCTTTCAGACAAAGTGTTGGGGAAGGCTCCTTTAGAGTAGAATATTTGAATATAGACCTGAATCCAGATGAGAGAATAACCCATACAATTATCCAGCAGAAGGACATTCCAGACAGAGGAAACAGTTAACTGCAAAGGTTTGAAGTCTTGTTAGAAGGTATTTTAATTTACTCTCTCCCACTACTATGTTGTTGTTGTTTTGCCGTTGAGTCAGCCCCGACTCATAGCGACCCCTCCTTGGGTTTCCGAGGCAGTAGCACTATGAAAGTAGGATTGCCCAACCTTCCTTCTGAGGAGTGACTGGTGGGTTTGAACCTCTAGCCTTCTGGTGAGCAGTCAAGTGCCTTAGGCACTATGCTACCAGAGCTCCTATAGAAAATAAAATCACCTATTAGAGCTCTGGTCCAAAGTTAATATGAAGCCTCATCTTGCCACAATAAAAAGCACTGCCATCAAGTCAGATCTGACTCATAGTGACCCCTCCTTGGGTTTCCGAGGCAGTATCACTATGGAAGTAGATTGCCCAACCTTCCTTCTAAGGAGTAGCTGGTGTATTTAAACCTCCAGTCTTCTGGTTAGCAGTCATGCGCCTTAGGCACTATGCCACCAGAGCATGTAGATGAGCACACACAAACATAAACATGTGTTTGTAATAGTACAACAGGTTGCTGCAGGAGGGAACTGTGAGCTGAGACCAGGCAGAAACAGGGAGGGGTATCCAGTCAGCTTCAGGGTCACTTGGGGGAAGGTGGATGGGTACTCAGTCCCCCTTCAGGAGCATTCAATGCTGAGTATTCCCTCAGGTGGATGAAACTGAAAAATCTCAACAGTGGTCTTGCTGCAAGAGAAATGTGTTCATATGTCTTAGTTACCTAGCAATGCCGTAACAGAAATACACCATAAGTGGGAATGTTAAAGAACAGAAATTTATTATTGCACAGGTCAGGAGGCCAGAAGTCAAAAATTCAGGGTGTGGCTCTAGAAGTACATCCTTCTTTGTCTATCTGAGCTTCTAGTAGCTGCCAGTCCTTGGAGTTACTGGGCTTGTAGATGCATCTACCATGTGTGCCTGTCTTCATATGGCATCTCCCTACTTCATGGGTCTTTGTGTCTATTCTGCTCTTTTTATAACTCAGAAGTGATTCTGTTTATGATCCACCCTACTCTGGTATGCCCTCACTAACTTAATAAAAGAAACCCTTATTTCCAAAGAGGGTCATCTTTATAAGTATCACAAAAAATTCCACTACTATGGAGTTGATTTTGACTCATAGCAACCCTAAAGGACAGAATAGAACAGTCCCATAGAGGCACACATTCACGTTTTATCTAAATGCTATAAATCTTTACAGAAGCAGACTGCCATATCTTTCTCCTATGGAGCAGCTGGTAGGATAGACCTGCCAACTTTTTGGTTAACAGTGAAGCACTTTTACCACTGTACCATCAGGGCTCCTTTTAGAAGTACAGGGATTAGAATTTCAACATAGGTTTCTGGAGGACACAGTCCAACCCAGAACATCATATGTGATAGAACCAAAGCCAGTTGTGAAAACTAAGGATCAAACTAATGGAATTGGGTAAAGTACCAGGACCCTAACTAGACGCACCTGTCTTCAGGGAAGGTTACGGCCTCAAGGTGAACACCAGACAGGGCACTAGACAAGGCAACCTGTGAGCACAAAGAAGACAAAAACCTAAGCAAAATCCAAGTCCTGGACACAGAGTCAATCCAGAGTCGGATGGGAAGAAGAAGGAGCGAAGCAACTCAGGCTACGTAGGGGCCTAGGACTTGCATTTTTCTCACCACATCTCAGCCCTGACTGTCAGCACAGGAAATGAGTATAGCTCTGGTGATGTCTGGGCCTTGAAATCTTAGGTCCAGAGCTCTAACTTCACACGTGATCCAGTGTGGGTGGGAGATAAAAGTTACTTAAAATTGTTGAGATTCGATGAAGAAACAGAATGAGATTACACTTGCAAGTAGATTCGTCAGTGAATTGGCTTTGATCCAGTGTAGGAAACAGAGGCAGAGAAAAATGAAAAGGTAGCTAACATATATTTGTGTAGATTAGATGCACACATTCACAATTTTACTAGGGAATGTGTGTGTCTGGCAGAAGTAGCCTTCTAACTATGACTATATTGCTTAGTACAGCTTTAGGAAACATTCATCCACCAAAACCTTCCAAGTCACCTTCACTCAAGGACTGACTTCTGTTTTATCTGTCACTTAAGTTTTACAGAAAGCAAATGATGCCTTCATTTTATAATCAACAAGAAGAAAGAGACAAAATTGCCAAACAATTTCATTCACTTAGTAAAGATCCAAAAAGTTTAGAGCAACATTTTCTAAAAGCAGATAATCATTCACTATGCTTTACGAAACAAACTTGTAGAGAAATTCCTGCCTTTCTTCACAGCCACTTTATATGAAAGGAACAGTAAATCAAGTGAGCATCTAAAAGAGATGGGAAAGACTTGACTATGTAACTGAGCTTTTGGAGGAGCTACTATTAGCAGTGTTGTTTTCAATCAATGCATTCATCCAAAAGCAAAATATCTTCTAAATCAGAATATTGTACAAGATATGTTTTGGATAAGGTTTTTGGATAAGACCCACTCTCCTACTTCTGAGTACATGTGATAAAGCATGATGGATTACTTAGCTTCTTAAAACTGAAAATACCAAACCCATTGCCGTCAAGTCGATTATGGCTTGTAGTGACCCTACAGGATAGAGTGTAACTACCCCATAAGGTTTCCAAGGCTATAATCTTTACAGAAGCAGACTGTCACATTTTCTCTTATGGAGTGATTGGTGGATTCGAACCATGAGTATTTCAATTTGCAGCTGAGTGCTTTAACCACTGTGCCACTAGGACTCCATTTAACTTCCTAAGAGGTAGCTCAAAAACTATTTTCAGAGAAAACTCACTTGATTGAATAGCCTTCTTCCTCTACTCTTTTTTTTTTTCTTTTTTATTGTGATTTGGGTAAAGAGTTACAGAGCAAATTCACTTTCCATACAGCAGTTCACATATAGTTTATCTCATGTCATTGACCAAAATTTACAATGCAGCAGCTCCCCTCCCACTTCCTCCCCATAGTTACCTCTTCCCAGTGTCCATCCCTCCATACACTCCTGCCCCCTGAGCTGTCTCCCGGTGCATAAGCAGCCCTTCTTTCTCCCATGATTGTTCTCTCCAAGGAGTGTATCTACTTAAGGTAAATGTTTAACTCATACGTCTGTATTTTGTTTGGCTGAAAACCACAGGTGTGGGTTCAATTTCAGACCTGAAGGGCAGCTAGGGGCCATAGTCTCAGTGGTTCCACCAGGCTCTATCAGACCAGCAAAGCTGGTCCCCACATTTTTTTTCTTCTTCTTCTTCCTCAACTCTTAACTGTGCCTTTAAACAGCCTACTTTCCATAGTTAAAAATAGAAACTTTAATCAAATGTAGTATAGGTTCTGTGTTTTCAAAATGTTGCAAATATCTGAATTCAGATATTCATACACCTATTTTCACTGTTTGACCGCATCAAACATGCATCCTTAGAAGGACTGCTTTCTATCAAATGGCATTAACTTAAATATCTTCATTGTATATAAAGGAGAGAAAACTTTGTTTCTATGATTTATATGAGTCTTAAAATTACATTAAAGATATGAATGAGAACCCTACTCATTCATTATTATTTGGAGTTATTTCTCCCTTATAAAATTCCTTTCACACTTTTAAACATTTAAGATATAGGGGGAAAAGGGGGGGGAGGGCGAGGGGAAACGTGTTTGTTTTGCCAGCAATCCTTGTCATTGAATTATTCCCATGCCAAGATGTTGCTGTAGTAAGGACATTAATCTACACGATACAGAACACCAGAGTTAACTGGCCAAACTCACCTAAATTAAAAAAAGACTACGGTATACTTGGAGAAGCCTTAGTGGTGCAGTAGTTGAATGCTCATCTGCTAACCATTTTGTTCAAACCCACCACCTACTCTGTTGTAGAAAGATGTAGCAGTCTGCTTCCGTAAAGATACTCTATAAATTCTAGAAAACCCTCTGGGGCAGTCCTGCTGTCCTACAGAGTCACTATGAGTCGGAATCAACTGGACAGCAATGGGTTTGGGTTCTCCCACAGAGGAGAGAATGTTTAAGGAAATCACAGTGCTCTTCCCAGGGATTGTTTTATAATAGTGAATAACAAAGGGCTCCCGCTGTGAACTAAACTAAGCAAAACTGAACACCTAAAAATGGCCAAATCCTTTGAAAACCTGATAAGAACCAGAATACATATAAAAATGAAAGTGAGTCTTAAACAAAATCTGATAAAAATGTAAACATTTATGAGCAAGTAGATCAAAAGGCAGCCCTACACCATCTGTTTTAGTAAAGCCAGGAAGTTCCCACTCTTTCTTCTGGCTCTCCTGAAAGAGCCATGCTTGAAAGATCCACACTGAGCATCAGCTCAACTTCTCATCAGGTCAGTCAATAGAGTCTTCTTTAGAACATAGCTTAGGTTCTGGGTAAGGTTTAAAGATAATAGGGCCTGTACACTACTTCTAATCAACCATTTATTTTGACCACTGATTATTTCACCAATATAAAATTTTTCTGTATCAACCCTCATATTGAAGAATAAACCTCTGGTATAGATTTTGACAATATTGGAAATTATTTTCTAGGCCTCGAGAGTGTGGACTTCTGATTTGCATACTTCAAATGCTAACTAACCACCCCTTACAGTGTACATTATTGTTGTTATTAGTTGTTGTCAAGTTGGCCCCCACCCGTGGTGACCCCATGTACAACAGAACTAAACATTGCCAGGTCCTGTGCCATTTTTACAATTGCCAGCATGCTCCAACACATTGTTGTAACCACTGTGTATTTGAGTACCTTCCAACCTAGGGAGCTTCTCTTCTAGCAGTATATCAGACAATATTCTGTTGTGATACAAAGGGCTTTCATTGGTTAATTTTTGGAAGTAGATCTTTCTTTCTAGTCAGCCTTAGTCTATAAGTTCTTCTGAAACCTGTCCACCACAAATGACCTTGTGGGCATTTGAAATACTGGTGACACAGCTTTCAGCATCAAAGCAACATGAAAACCACCACAGTATGACAACCTGACAGAAAAGTGGTGGAGTGTACACATTAAAGTTAACTTAATTTCACATGCATATAACACGACCTGAAGTTACCACGCAGACAATACATCATCTTGTTCTGTGAGTCCCTTCCCTCTTTGTCCCTCCTATTTACTTTTTTGCCTCATTTCAACTTAACAACTAACCAGATGCAGAGATAACTTCTCCCCATTACATCTTTCCAGTTATGTTTATGTAGCTCCCAAAAGATTCACTTAAGAACTTGAGAACTTACTACAGTAACTATAATTATGTGAAAAGTTATAAAAGGAAATACTCTGACTTTAGATGGGGAAGCTTTCATGTATTGTAGCAGTGAGTAAGCAATCCCAGGTGAAACTTACCTCCCAAAATTATAATTTCATGGATGGCTATGTAGTTATCCCTCATTTTATTGTGAGATTGCACAGCTAAACTTATCACTGAAGCAAAAGCCAACATGGGCATTTATAATTATGATCTTTGCCTCTATTCTTAGTATCAAAAATAACGTGTTTAGAAACAAGAATGAGGATTGTTGGTGGTGATGGTGGTTGAATTGATTCCAGTTCACAGCAACCATGTGAAAGAGTAGAACTAACCTGTAGGGTTCTCTTGTCTGTGATCTTTATGGAAGCAGATTACCAGGTATTTCTCTCATGGAGCTGCTGAGTGGGTGTGAACTTCCAACCTTTCAGTTAGCAGTTGAGCGCCTAACTGTTCACATCATCAGGGCTCAGAATGACACAGTGTGGGATTAAGATCCCATAATTCTGTTTCTGATTCTGAACACTCACTGTTGTTACTCCATTGTAGCTTACTAAGAAATGTCTAAAACCATAGAAGAAATAGTTTCAAAGGAATCCTTATTTAGGATAAATTTAGGATAAATCCTTATTTAGAATAAATAAGGATTTTTAGGGATATCTCTGTGAAGATTTTCTGGTTATTTTTGAAAGCAGGATTATGACAAGCAAGAAATTTTTAAACATTGCACTGGAAGAGACAGTCTAAAAGTCAATTTATCTACTACCTTCAAAGATTGGGGTCAACATATTTCAAAAAGAGTAACACAGAACATTAATATTAAAAGAAGCCTCTAAAAAATTGGGTCCATATTCAAATAAATTTTAGAAATGTTGCTTTCTACACAATCCTCCACCCCCTCCTGAAACTCACAAAGCATAGACTATAGTAAGGGCTCTGCAAAGCCCTCTGGTAAAATTAAAAAAAAAAAAAAAAAAACTGTTTAAGTTTGTCCAACCTAGTGTTTCTGAAATGCATTTGATAACAGAATCTTTATTTTGAGTAACTTCCCTTAACAGCTCATAAAATACTAGGAAATACTTTGAAAAAATGTTGATACAAGCTACAGCAGACAGAATGAGGTTAAAAAGAAAAGTTTCCATATTAGGAGATTCTATAACTACTCTCGAGAAGTCATCCCAGTGTCTGGCAAACAGAAAACCTTTTCTGCATCTGAGATAAATCCTTCATGCTAAGTTTTAAGCATTTCCTGCTGTTGTGTACTTAGTGGAGACAAAGGACAGCTGGCCACCATTTTCTATGTAAAAAGTCATTATTCATTTACAGACCTTTTTATTAGGACATCAATCTACCTTCCGCACCACAACAGAAATAAGTATAATGTTTGAATCTTTCTTATATTCCTCTTCCATATGGGTTAACTATTTTTGTGGCTCTACTTGGAACTGGCTACTTTTTAAATTACCTTTTTAAGTTAGAAAAACCATGGATTCAGGTAATTTCCTAGAAATATGACCTACAGATACCATGGTGCTTATAGATTACTATGGAGTAATATTTTGTGAGAGGGTAAAGTTTGAAAGTTAACAAATGAAGCAAAATCATATAGAGTAAAAATTACTCTTAAAAATTCTTTAGAAAGGCTTAATGGCAGAGAGACACATGCCCTCTCTGAAGAATCTCCATGAGATATATTGCTCTCCAAATCTGGGACAGACAGTTATCTGAGCACCAAATAAATAGGCTTGCTTGCACCTCAAAAACACATTGTATGAAAACTGCATATATTTAAACAGTAAAATCCCATTTATCACAGAAAGATGCTCAAGCCATGAGGGCTTCTGGGAGCTGAAGGTGAGTGAGAGAAACACAAACCGACATTTGTCATCTCCTTTCCTCTCCTACAACTATACACAATGAGGGCAATGACAAATAAATCACCCACCATATTTAGTTACTTCTTTCCCTGTTTTTATTCTGCTTTTGGTTTTTTGGAAAATTAATAGGACAGTCAAATTAGTATAAATACATATATGGTGCTAGTTACTATATGTCAGAATGTATTTTATTATCATTATAGTTAAATTTTTTAAAAATATTCAGTCTCTTCCAACTAAAAAGCAGGATGAATTATTATTTTCTGTTTAGTTTTATTTTGTTTCAGTTAAATAAATATTCAACAAATATTCATTATATACAAAGGGGGACAATTGGGCAAAAAAGATGAATATGACTCTACCCTTAGTCTCAGACTTCATATTTGATGAAGGAATGCATAAAAAATGGTTGAACATTCAACCATTTCAAGAGATAGCACATGATCAAGAATCAAGATACTGATGGAAGAAGTCCAAATTGCACTGAAGGCATTTGCAAAAAACAAGACTCTAGGAACTGATAGAACACCAAGTGAAATGCTTCAACAAAATAGTGCAATGCTGGAAGTGCTCACTCATCTATGCCAAGAAATTTAGAAGACAGCTACATGTCCAACTGACTGTAAGAGATCTATATTTGTACTCATTCCAAAGAAAAGTGATCCAACAGAATGTAGAAATTATCAAACAATATCATTAATATCACATGCTAATAAAATTTTGCTGAAGATAATTCAAAAATGGCTACAGGGAATAGCCAGACATTTAAGCAGGATTCAGAAGAAGACATGGAAAGAAGGATATCATTGCTGATGTCAGATGGGTCTTGGCTGAAAGCAGAGAATACCAGAAAGATGTTTACCTGTGTTTTATTGACTACTCAAAGGCATTTGACTGTGTGGATCATAAAAAATCATGGACAATATTACAGAGAATGGGAATTCCAGAACACTTAATTGTGCTCATGAGGAATCTGTGCAAAGACCAAGAAATAATTGTTCAAACAGAACAAGGGTATACTGCATGGTTTATTATCAGGAAAGGTGTGCACCAGGGTTGTATTTTTTCCATATGTTCAATTTGTATGCTGGAAAAATAATCTGAGAAGCTGGACTATATAAAGGACATGGCATCAGGATTGGAAGAAGACTCATTAACAACCTGTAATATGCAGATGACACAAACTTGCTTGCAGAAAGAGAAAAGAACTTCAAGGACTTTCTGATAAAGATCAAAGAGTACAGCCTTCAGTTTAGATTATACCACAACATAAAGAAAATAAAAAGTCCTTACAAATGGACTAATAAGCAACATCATGATAAATGGAGAAAGGATTCAATGTTAAGGATTTCATTTTACTTGAATCTTCAATCAACACCCATGGAAGCAGCAATCAATAAATGAAATTTGCATTGGGCAAATCTGCTGCAAAAGACATCTTATAATCTTAAAAAGCAAAGATATCACTTTTAGGACTAAGGTACACCTGATCCAAGCCATGTTATTTTCAATTGCCTTTATACATGCAAAAGATAAAAATGGAAGACCAAGGAGAACTGATGCATTTGAATTGTGGTGTTGGCAAAGAATATTGACTATACCATGGACTGCCAGAAAACAAACAAATCTGTCTAGGAAGACATTCAGATAGAATGCTCCTTAGAAGTGAGAATGACAAGGCTTTGTCTCGCTTACTTTGGACACGCTATCAAAAAGGACGAGTCCCTGGAGAAGGACATCATGCTTCATAAAGTAGAAGGTCAGCAAAAAAGAGGAAGACCCTCAAAAAGATGGACTGACACAGTGGCTGCAACAATGGGCTCAAACATACCTACTATTCTGGGGATGGCACGGGAGTAGGCAATGTTTTACTCTTACATATATTGGTCATTATGAGTCCAAACAGACTTGACGGCACCTAACAACAACATGCATAAACAAAACTAAAATCCAGGCAGTACTGCAGTAAGTATCACAACAGGATAGAGAGAGAAGAAAATCATCCTGCTTAAGTCATGGAAGAGTATTGCATCAAGAAAGCAGCATATAATGTGGAGCAGAACTCAAAAGAGATGTTGTTGTTGTTATGTGCCGTCGAGTCGGCCCCGACTCATAGCGACCCCTC
>NW_006921687.1:8313024-8316950 GCF_000298275.1 Orycteropus afer afer | reverse complement strand
CCGAGGCAGTATCACTACAGAAGTAGGATTGCCCAACCTTCCTTCCGAGGAGTGGCTGGTGGGTTTGAACCGCCAGCCGTCTGGTTAGCAGGCAACTGTCTTAGCCACTATGCTCCAGAGCTCCCTAGAGACTGGTGAAACCCTCTAGACTATGCCCCTAGTCATCCTTTGGACCTGGACTTGAACATAATCCCATTGCTTAACTTTCAGCCAAACAATGGACAGGACTGTGAAGTGAACAATTGCAGTAGAGAGAGGCACTTCTTAGAACAATTAACCTTGGAAACTGCCAGAAGGGCACTTTTTTTGCACAGGGAGAAAGGTCAGAAGGCAGGAAGGCATAGGAATAGCAGGACACAGGGAAAAGGTAATCACAGGAGTAAGTGGCAAGAGTGTTGCTGCCTTGTGGGGATTGCAATCAACGTCATGAAACAAAATGTATACAGACTTTTAAATGAAAAATAAATTTGCTCTGTAAACTTTCAGCCAAATCACAATAAAAAAAGTGGTTTTGTTTTTAAAGTAACATATACAGTAAGTCTTCAAAAATAGGTAAGATTTTACTAAATACAGAAAGATGTGTATGTGCATGTAAGTGTGTAATAGTTTGTGTATATGTTCATAGTACTAGGAGGGTGAGAAATTTTATACACCTGAAACTGGAGAAACACAAGGAGACCTGAAAGGAAAAGTTTGTATAAGAAAGAGCTCCAAGCCTGGAATTTTGCCCTTTGTGTTATCGAGAGGTTGGATGAATGAGAGAAAACAATAAGAATTGAAAGTGGAAAGATGGCTGGACCAGCTTGTGAAGGAACTTGAATGCTCTACTAAGGAATACAAATTTAATAGAGAACAGAGAGAGCATGAAGGTTTCTTGGCAGGTAAATGGCCTGTTTAGATCATATCCACGGTGCACTAGATGGAATGAAATCAGGGAAAGCAGCCAAGCTCTTCAAGATAGTTATTAAGTTTTAGTCTCTCTATTTGACACACTCAGCATAATATCTTGTATTTTTTCCTGCATTTTACTACTGTTATTCTTTTCCAAAGTCCTTACCCTGTATACATATATACTTCACCACCCCAATAAAAGTTATCTCCTGTACTTGAAGACTTTGCCACTGTTAAGTTTTTGTTTCTATCAAGTTGCCTAAAGTGCATATGGTCCAACACATACAACTACATATGTGACTACTAACTGTGACTGGTCAAGCTACTCAAACACCCAGCCTCTGCCTATGAGAGACACAGGAAGCCAAGGGACAGGTGAATGATCAAGGGTAATATTAGACAAACTTCTTCTACATTGTATGAGTCTGGGAGAACTTTCTGGCCCTCAGCAATGGTTCTCCTAGTAATATAGTGTCACTGATAATTTATTCAATAAATTTCTATCTGGTGCCAGTCTCTGCTCCAGGTTCTCTGGGATACATCTTTGAGCTAAACAGAACAATTCCCTCCCAACATCTAGTTAGGAAAAGAGATTATAAGGGAGACAGTAAGTAAGCAATGAACAAAGAAAGTAAATTACGTATCATGTTTGCTGTTGTTATGTGCGATCTAGTCATCTCTGACTCATAGCAACCTTATGTACAACAGAATGGAACACTGCCAGATCCTGTGCCAGCCTCAGTATCCCTACTACACCTGAGCCCATCGCTGCAGCCACTGTGTCAATCCATCTTGTTGAGGGCCTTCCCTTTTTTCGTTGATCCTCCACTTTACCAAGCACGATATCCTTCTCCAGAGACTGGTCCCTTCTGACAACATGACCAAAGTAGGTGAGATGAAGTCTGGCCCTTCTCACTGTCCTCCAGGACAGATTTGTTAGGTCTTTTAGAGTCCATGGTACATTCAGCATTCTTCGCCAACACCACAACTCAAAAGCATCAACTCTTCTTCAGTCTTTCTTATTCATCATCTAGCTCTCACATGCATATGACATGATTGAAAAAACCATGGCTTGGGTTAAGTGCATCTTAGTCTTCAAGGAGATATCTTTGCTCTTCAGCACTTGAAAGGAATCTTTTGCAACAGATTTTCCCAAAGCAATACACCTTTTAATCTCTTGACTGCTGCATTCATTGGCATGGATTGTAGAACCAAGTAATATGAAGTCTTTGACAACTTCAATCTTTTCTCCATTTATTGTGATGATGCTTATTGGTCCAATTGTGAGGATTTTTATTTTCTTTATATTGAGGTGTAATCCATACTGCAGACTGTAGTCTTAATCTTCATTAGTAAATGCTCCAAATCATCCTCACTTTTAGCAAGGGAGGCTGTGTCGTCTGAGTATCTCAGGTGGTTAATGAGCCTTCCTCCAATCCTGATGTCATGTTCTTTTTCATATAGTCCAGCTTCTCAGATTATTTGCTCAGCACACAGATGGAATAAGTATGGTGAAAGGATACAACCCTGACACACTCCCTTCTTGATATTAAACCATGCAGTGTATCCTTGTTCTGTTCAAACAACAGCCTTCGGGTCTATGTACAGGTTCTGCATGAGTACAATTAAGTATTCTGGAATTCTCTTTCTTCCGAAAGTCATCCACAATTTGTTATGATCCGCAAAATTGAATGCCTTTGCATAGTCAATAAAACACAAGTAAACATCTTTCTGGTATTCTTTGCTTTGAGCCAAGATCCATCTGACATCAGCTCTGATATCCCTTGCTCCACAACCTCTTCTGAATCCAGCTTGTATTTCTGGAACTTCTCAGTCAGTATACTGCTGCAACTGTTTTTGAAACATCTTCAGCAAGATTTTACAATATTAATTGTACAATATTAATGATATTGTTTGATAATTTCCACCTTCTGTGGGATCACCTTTCTTTGGAATGGGTTCAAATATGGATCTCTTCCAGTCAGTTGGCCAGTGAACTGTCTTCCAAATCTCTTAGCATAGCCGAGTGAGTGCCTCCAGTGCAGGATATGTTTGTTAAAACATCTCAATGGGTATTCCATCAAATCCTGGAGTCTTGTTTTTTGCCAATACCTTCAGTGCAGCTTTTTGTGTGTGTGTGTGTGTGTGTGTGTGTGTGTGATTTGGGTGAAGATTTACAGAGCAAATTCACTTTCCATACAGCAGTTCACATACACTTTGTCTCATGACAATGACCACAGTTTATCACAATGCAACAGCTCCCCTCCCACCTCCTCTCCACAGTTACCTCTTCCCAGTGTTCATCCTTCCATGGACTCCTGCCCCCTGAGGTGTCTCCCTGTGCACAAGCAGCCCTTCTTTCTCCCATGATTGTTCTCTCCAAGGAGTGTATCTACTTGAGGAAAATGTTCAACTCATGCCTGTTTTTTGTTTGGCTGGATACCAGAGGTGTGGGTTCAATTCCAGACCCGAAGAGTAGCTAGGGGCCATAGTCTCAGTGGTTCCACCAGGCTCTATCAGACCAGCAAACCTGGTCCCCCCTTTCTTTCCTCCAAGTGATTTTGAGTTTTGTTCCACATTGTTTTCCCTCTCTATCAAGGGTATTCTACATAGATCCCCTTCCAAGTGGATGACAGCAGTAGCCAGGCACCATCTAGTTCTTCTGGTCTCATAGTCATATAGGCTGCAGATCAGACGGTGTTATCAGTCACTAGGAGTAACTGTTTCCATGAATTTTAGTTTTCTTCATTCTTCTTTGCGCTGGATGGGGAGAGACCCATTGTTGCATCTAGATGGCAGCTTGCTAGCTTTTAAGATCCCAGTCGCTACTTGCCCAAGTAAGAGGTGGAACAATGTTTTGTATAGTATGTTATGCCAATTGGGCTTGATGTCCCCGGCAACTATGGTCCCAAGCCCACAGGTTCAACTACTCGGTCCTTCTGGGTAGCTGGCTGTGACCGAGCAGTGACTACAACCTTCCCCCCTTGTCAGCTCTACTATACACCTGGGAATTCTGATCATTCACATAAACTTAT
>NW_006921687.1:8295249-8311854 GCF_000298275.1 Orycteropus afer afer | reverse complement strand
GGTTATCTATTCTTCTGTTGATGGGCACTTAGGTTGTTTCCATCGATTTGCTATTGTAAATAGTACTGTAATGAACATGGGTGTGCATATATTTGTTCTATCCTGGCTCTCACTTCTTTAGGATATATACCTAGTCATGGGATTGCTGGGTCAAATGGTATTTCTAATTCTAGCTTCTTAAGGAATCGCCATACTGCTTTCCACAGTGATTGTATCATTTTATAGTCCCACCAGCAGTGTATTAAAGTCCCAATCTTTCCACATCCTTGCCAGCATTTGTTATTTTCTGTCTTGTTGAACTTTGCTATTAGTGCTGGGGTGAGATGGTATCTCATTTTTGTTTTGATTTGCATCTCTCTGATGACTAATGATCATGAGCATTTCTTGATGTGTTTGCTGGCCACCTGAATATCCTCTTTGGTGAAGTATCTATTGATGCTTTCTGCCCATTTCTTAATTGGACTGTTAATCTTTTTGTTGTTGAGGTGTTGGAGTGTTCACTAAATGTTAGGGATAAGTCCCTTGTCAGATATGTCATTGTCAATTTTTTTTTTTCCAATCTGTAGGTTCTCTTTTGACTCTTTGGAGAAGTCTTTTGAAACACATAAAAATGTAATTTTTAGAAGGTCCCATTCATCTAGTTTATCATCAGCTGTTTGTGTATTTTAGGTGATGTTTGACAGTCTATTTATGCCATAAATTTGGGCCCCTAAATTTTTCCCTATTTTTTCCTTGAATAACTTTATAGTCTTAGGTTTCACATTTAAGTGTTTGATCTATCTAGAGTTAGTTTTTGTATATGGTGTGAGGTACAGATCTTGTTTCATTTTTCTGCAAATGGATATCCAGTTTTGCCAGCACCATTTGTTAATCAATCTTTTTTCCCATTTAATGGATTTTAGCCCTTTGTCAAAGATCAGCTGACCATAGGTCAATGGATCTATTTCTGGGTTCTCAATTCTATTCCATTGGTCTGTGTGCCTGTCATTGTACCAATATCAGGCAGTTTTGACTACTGTGGCTGTATAGTAGGTTTTGAGATCCAGGAGTATGAGACCTCCTACTTTGTTCTTCTTCTTCAATAGTGCTTTGCTTATTCAAGGTCTCTTTCCTTTCCAAATAAAATTTAAAAACTCACTGCCATGGAGTCGGATCTGACTCACAGCAACCCCGCCTTGGGTTTCCAAGGCAGTATCATTACAGAAGTAGATCGCCCAAACTTCCTTCCAAGGAGTAGCTGGTGGGTTTGAACCACCATCCTTCTGTTTAGCAGTCAAATGCCTTAGGCACTATGCTACCAGCAAACACAAAAACAAAAGGGAGCTCTGGTTTTTGCATATCCTTAAAGAATATTGATGGGATCTAGATTGGGATTGCATTAAATGCAGATTTCTTTGGGTAGAATTGGCATTTTCACAATGTTCAATCTTCCTATACATGAGCATGGTATGTTCTCCCATTTACAGAGATCTCTTATGGTTTCTTGGAGTAGTGATTTGTAGGTTTCTTTATACAGGTCTTTTGTGTCCCTGGCAAGATTTATTCCCAAGTTTTTTTTGTTTGTTTATTTGTTTTTTTGGTAGCTATTGTAAATGGTATTGGTTTCCTTATTTCCTTTTCAGCAATTTCTTTGCTGCTATAGAGGAATCCAACTGATTTTTGGATGTTGATCTTTTATCCTGTCACTATGCTAAATCTCTTCCAGTAGTTGTTTTGATGAGTCTCTTAGGTTTTCTATGTATAGGATCACTTCATTGGCAAATAGGGATAGTTTGACTTCTTCCTTATCAATGTGGATGCCTTTGATTTCCCTTTCTTGCTTTACTGCCCTGGTTAGGGCTTTGAATACAATGTTAAAAAGAAGTGGTGATAGAGGGCATACTTGTCTGATTCCTGTTCACAAGAGGAATGGTTTAAGTCCCTCTCCATCAAGAATAATGTTGGCTGTTGGTTTTACATATATGCTCTTTATTGTGTTGAGTAATGTCCCTTCTATGCCTACTTTGCTGAGAGTTTTTATATCAGGAATGATGCTGGATTTTATCAAATGCCTTTTCTGTGGTTCTTTTCCTTTATTTTATTTATGTTTTCTTTGTTTTATTCATGTGGTGGATGATGTTGATTGTTTTTCTAATGTTGAACCATCCAAAGGAGACTAAAATGATTCTGCTGTATCCTTGAGAAGATGCATTTACACAACATTTTTTTTTTCTTTCCCTGAATATCTTCAGGTACCTTATCACATAATATTTAATTATTTCTTAAAACAGCTTTGGGAGGAATGAAAATTAACAGCTATAATATTGTCAACATTCGCTGTGTAGAAAATCACATTCTTCTCCCAATTCTACCCCAGAAGTTATATTTACCATTACCATTCCTTTATAGTTTTTTTGAGCACTGTGTTTATGGCTAACCAGATCACTCTTGGAATTTGTCAATAAAACATTTTAGTCTCCTTTGAGTTTTTAATTCAGTTAACAAATGTCAATAGTTTTTCTATGTAATGGGATTTGTTGCAGCTATTTTCATTCCTTCAAGTGTTAATTATGGCTTTCCTGTACTGAAAGAAATTAGGAAGGACAAAAAGGCTCTAGTAATTTTAATATATGTTTTTGACATTTATAACATACTTTTTTAAAATCAGAAGCACAGTGAAACTAACTGGTAGTGAGTTGCTTTTGAGTATGGATCATTTAATTAAGAAAATAACTTGAGTCTAAAATCATTAATTCTTCAATTTAAAGCTGACAATTGTTTTTATTAAAAGTAAATAAGAATATTGACTATGAAATTCTACTGAATATTAACAAGAGTAAAAATCAAGAAAAAGAAAGAAAGCTGTTAGTGATATCTGAAAATTCACTTTTCCATATGACAATTACCCAGTTTTTCCATTAATAACTTTAGTGAGCCCTCTAGCTAATGTACAAACATAAGAGGGGCAAGTAAGTGATTTTGTTATTAACTACTTTGTCTTCTGGAAATGTGATTGTCTCATGAAGGCAAAGCATAAAAATGATGAAATTTTTTAGTGATATAGGAAATCTGCCAGGCTAGATCAAAAGATAACCAAAGCACTCTAAGTATAATTGAATTTCTTTATTGCATATAACCTTAGGAAAAAAGGATTTGTATAAGATTCAGATCCAGAATAAGGAAAATAACTTTACAAATGATATATTAATAGTTGGCAGACAAAAATATCATGGAAAAAATTTAGCTTAACAGCTTTGAATATTAACATAGGTCCAGGGGGGAGAAAATGTTATTTTAGTATTTCCACCCTAATTTTGTTCCAATCACCACCATATCTAGGGATAGGCAAAACTTAGTAAGTATAACAGCAGCAGCAACAAGGAGTAAATTATTATTTCCTTATTTCCTATCCATTTTTTAAAAATTAACTTTCAACTTCTTTAAAAAAAAATCTATATTATACTTTCCTTTCTATAGCTTGGATGCTCATTTGAGAAGTTTCGATATGCATCTACAAATATGTCAGTGAGTTTTTCCATTGTTGCCCTTTCTAAACATTCATTTTTTTAACAGACCAATTTATTGTTAGGATTCTGCAACTCTCTTACAATGAAACTTGATTTTTTCCCAAAATATGCCTATGTGTTAAAAACCAGAATTATATTATTACCATTATCTGTGAGGGCAAGCATTTAAACCTTTCAAGGTTGAATTATATTTTGCTCTGAAATTTTTCTTGAAACCATGTGTTTTCAGTGAGTGAAGGCAATGTGAATGAAATGAAAAAAAAAAAAATTAGGTAATATAGATTTTGATATAATTAATGGAACACAAATGTCCCAAAGGGGTCTCTGGTGCTGGGGCTGGTGGCATGAGGGGTATTTCTTCAGATTCGTGCAGTTAGCAGGCCCCACCAAATGACAGCATGCACTGAAAGTGGGATAGCAAGTTCCCACTAAACCCTTGTGTTGTTGTTGTTATGTGCCGTCGAGTGGGCCCTGACTCATAGTGACCCCTCCTTTGTTTTCCGAGGCAGTATCACTGTGGAAGTAGATTGCCCAACCTTCCTTCTGAGGAGTGGCTGGTGGATTTGAACCGCCAGCCTTCTGGTTAGCAGTCAAGTGTCTTAGGCACTACACTACCAGAGTTGAAAATCTAAGTGAGCACTGTATGTCCCACAATTACATTAGGGTTAAATAAGCACTCACCTTTGTGAGTGGTAAGGAAAGTTGGAGGAAACAAAATCTATTTTTTTCTTTTTTTTTTTTAATCTTTGTGTGTATTTTTTATTGTTGTAAAGTTATGTAGAATACATTTGCCAATTCAATGTTTTCCACAAGTACAATTTAGTTATATCAATTATATTAACTATGTTGTATAATTATCACCAGTAATCATTGCCAAATTTTCCATCACTATAAACAGAAACTCATTGCTTCCTAAACAAAGCAGACAACCAGATTTATTCTTCAATTCTCTAACTGTAGAGAATTCTAGTTTTTTTAATTGCAGAGTAGCTAACTCTTCCACAGACAACAATGACAAATTATAGTAAAAATATAATAAACAATTATTTGAAGGCATAGGGGATTGGCCAAAAACAGGCAGAAACTGGAAGACATTCAATGTTTGAAAGAAGGGACACATTTTAGATTAGATCTACATTTATATAGCTATTCCCCTGAGAGTTCTTCCCAGTCTATGCAGAGCAGTTCAGGTAGAACTCAAGTGCAATGTCACTGTCTTATTGGCTTATGATGTTAGAGGATATAGTTTGGTATACCACAGCAGCTGAAAATTGGCAAGGGAAATCTCAGAGACAAGTATCCTCAAATTCTTGACTGTCATATGAACAAGTAAACATAAAAGAGCCCAATATAATCAATAGATGGAAAAAGCTAAACAGAAATCTGACTTGATCCCCAACACAAGAGAATTAGAGTTTGGAGTTAACTCTTGCCAATCAGAGGGGCTTGGTAAATGTCTTGACTTTTTCACTGAAATCTCCGAAGAGCCATGTGTTAGTACTAAAGACTAACTCCTATGATTAAGAACTTGCCCTCAGACTGAGGCAAAACAGAAAAAAATTAGATATAAGGAGACCAGCCCTAATAAAGTGTGAAACCAAGCCACCAAAGTTCAAAGTGTCAGCAAATAATTTAATTGCCTGTTAGGACAAAAACCAGCATTCTTTAGAAGAAAATAACAGAGTTTGAAGTATCTTAAATAGATAATCCTCAATGTCCAGTATGCAATAAAAAAAAAAAAAAATCACATATATGAAGAAACAGTAAAATGTGATCCAAAGTTGAGATATAATTCTATCAGTAGAAATAGAACACAGATGTTACAAAAAACTCGATAGGACTTTAAACATGCTATGTAAATATATTCAAGGACTTACAAATATAGTAATAATGAATGAATAAGTGGAAAATAAGAATTCATTGGAACTGTCAAGAGCTCTGGTGGCATAGTGCCTAAGGCACTTGACTGCTAACCAGAAGGCTGGTGGTTCAAACCCACCAGCCACTCCTCGGAAGGAAGGTGGGGCATAGTGATACTGCCTTGGAAACCCAAGGAGGGGTCACTATGAGTTGGGTCTGACTCAATGGCACATAACAACAACAATCAAAAGAATATAATTTTAGACATAAAACTGTCCTTATTGGTAGATGCCATCGAGTTGGATTTGATTCACAGGAACCCTTTTGTACAACAGAATGAAATACTGCCCAGTCCTGTGCTATCCTCACAATCATTGCTATCCTTAAGCCCATTGTTGCAGCCACTGTGTCAATCTATCTCATTGAAGGTATTCCTCTTTTTCACTGATCCTCTATTTTGCCAAGCATGATATCCTTCTCCAGGAATGGTTCCTCCTGATATCAAAATAAAAGAGGTGAAGTCTGGCCATTCTCACTAGAGTACCTAAAATTAAAAATTCACTAGATTTATTTAATAGAAGATTAGATCTGTAAGAAGAGAGCTCAGTTAATTGGAAGACAAAGAGAAAGAATTCACTTTTATGCAGAGAGAGAAAGATTGGGGAAAAGAAAACTAGACTGTCTCAGTGATCTGTGGGGCAATTACAAGCCATCTAACAAATGTGTCATTGAAGGCATAGAAGGAGAAGAGAATGAGAACAATGCAGAATAAAAGTTTTAAAAAATAGTGACCTAATTTTTTTTTTTTTTTTTTGTAAAACATAAAGATTGAATAAACCAAGCATTCCTCAAGCAGGATAAATACAAAGGAAGCCACACTTCGTAATGAAAACCCAAGATAAAGTGATAACTTTGAAAATGGAGGGGAAAAAATTAGATGTAAGGTGACTTTCTGTCAACATCAAGCATGACTATTTCCATTCTACATATCTTTGGACATACAATGGTCTATCCCATTGTTCTGTAGGCACTTATATAATCTGCTCCAAATCCATTTTGCAATGAGGTATGAATATAAATACAAAGAAAAATAATGCCTTTATACTACTTCTTTGTTGTGTATGAGTGTCTGCACACACATATTTGTTGAGAGGGAGAGAGACAAAGAGAGATATGTTTGTCTGATCATCTCTGTGTATCTGTTGGATATTTCTTTTTGGTGAGGAAATTGCTAGGAGGATGTGATAAGGATGAGAATGGGATGAATCAAGAGGAAGATTGAGAATAGACATGAAGGGAGATCCCTGAGATAAATGCAGCCATCTTCCTAAGTGAGAAGATCCATTAGCCCCACTGTCATCTCCACCTCTTCATTTCCACCAAGACATCACTGGTGGTCATCTTCATTGGTCATGCTACAGATTTGTCCTCATAGGAGCCTGAGAATTTGGCTTGTTTTCTAGGTCCCAGACTTGTAGGCCACAGTTTGTGTTGGCTATGAGCGGAATGGTGTGGGAGAGAATGGGTGGATGAACAGATGGATGGATGGACAAGGACAAATGGTCACCTCTATTGAGAACAGAAATAACCTTCAAATCACCATCCCTATGGGGAACTTACTGTCTCACACTCATGTGCAAAAGACATCTTATTGTTGTGATCATTATTAGGCAAGTCAGGTCTTCTCTCTCGTCTCTCACCTGACCCAAGAGTCTCCATTTATATGTGTGCCACACAATTGTAAAATACATAGTAAAAAACAAATCTTAATACTCCCAGTGAGAATACAATGAAAAACCAACACAAGTTACTCATAAAATTTAGTGATGTTTCTTCGTGTACAGAGAAACTACAACAATAGAAGACATGGGAAACAGAGAACTGTAAAAATAAAACCAATGGCATTAATTCTCCAAGCAATCAAAATTAGACTAGCTACTCTCCTGATTTATGGCACTGTTTAGTGCAAACAAACATGCCTAGTTCAGCATAAAGTCTGCAAGAGTCATAAAGGAAAACCCAAGTGTAAGTGCATTTTCCGACTATAGTCCTCCTGGGGTATAAACATTAACTATTCATAGAAGAGAATGAAATAATCAGCTTTCACAGCTTAATTCCCTTTATCTCTACTGTACATGCATTCCAATAGGGATTAGTCTAATCACAATGGTCAACGACAAATTAGTTCATTTTAAAATTTATTGCTAACAAAGGACTCGATCCAATACTAAATTTCTATATTGTTGTCTACATGATGTAATATATGCTCAAATTCAGTCTTAGTGCATACACTATGTGAGTAGTAGGAGATGATGGAGAGGCATGGAATGGGACAAGCTCTATATGCAAATTCTCACTGTGATTCCCATTCAGGTCCATAATCCTTAGAGATGCATCCCGAGCTCTTTTATAATAGGTAAGAAACTAAGTTTGAGGCGAAATATTAAGTTTCAAATGCTATGAAAAAAATCTCACACATTAGAAACATTCCTTTACTCAATCTGCAATAGTATTAGACAAAAACTATTATTTCTTAGCTCTTCTTCCCAATCCTGGACAAAATCTTGAAAAATTCAAACACCAACTCTTTTGACTCTCCTACCTACATTAACTCTCCAACTAGTGTTGGGGAAGGTTGTTTTTTTTTTGTTTTTTTTTAACAAAAAGGGCACTTAAGTACTACTGCATCACTACTTCTCTTTCTCTGGTGTTGTTTAATACTGTTCTATCCCTCTGGTAGCATAGTGCCTAAGGCACTTGACTGCTAACCAGAAGGCTGGCGGTTCAAACCCACCAGCCACTCCTTGGAAGGAAGGTTGGGCAATCCTACTTCTGTAGTGATACTGCCTCGGAAACCCAAGGAGGGGTCGCTATGAGTCAGGGCTGACTCGACGGCAAATAACAACAACAACAACATCCCTGACCAAAACCAAAGCCAACCTGGCATGCTCCCCTCTGGCCTCAGCCAGGGGTCAGGTACCAGTGGCTTCCACCACTCATCTGTCAGTTTGTCCTACTGTGGTGCCTTATGTGTTGCTGTGAGGCTGGAGGCTATGCTACCAGTGTTTCAAATATCAGCAGGGTCATCATGGTGGATAGGTTTCAGCTGAGCTTCCAGACTAAGACAAACTCAGAAGAAGGAAGGGGCCATCTACTTCTCAAAGAACTGGCCAGTAAAAGCTTTATGACTAGCAGTGGAACACTATCTGATATATCACTGAAAAACTTTATGATTAGCCCTGAAACATTATCTGATATAGTGCTGGAAAATGAGCCCCTTGGGTCAGAAGGCACTCAAAATACAACTGGGGAAGAGCTGCCTCCTCAGAGCAGAGTAGAGCTAAATTATATGGGTGGAGTAAAGCTTTCAGGGCCTCCCTTTGCTGATGTACCATGACTCAAAATGGGAAGATGCAGCTGCAAACATCCATTAATAATTGGAATATGGAATGTACAGAGTATGAAACTAGGAAAATTAGAAGTTGTCAAAAATGAAATGGAATGCATAAAGATCAGTATTCAAGGTATTAGTGACCTGAAATGGACTGGTTTTGGCCATTTTGAATCAGACAACCATATGATCTACTACACTGGGAACGACAAATTGAAAAGGAATGGCGTGGCATTCATCATCATAAAGAATGTTTCAACATGTGTCCTGAAGTACAGTGCTGCCAGTGATAGGATAATATCCACACACCTACACGGAAGACCAGTTAATACCACTATTATTCAAATTTATGAACCAATCACCAAAGCCAAAGGTGAGGAAATTGAAGATTTTTACCAACTTCTGCAGTCTGAAAGTGACCAAACATGCAATCAAGATATGTTGATTATCACTGGTGACTGGAATACAAAAGCTGGAAACAGAAGAATCACCAGTAGTTGTAAAATATGTCCTTGGTGATAGAAATAACACTGGAGATAGCATGATAGAATTTTGCAAGACCAACAATTATTCACTGCAAATACCTTTTTCGACAACACAAATGATGGCTATACACATGGACTTTACCAGACAGAGTACACAGAAATCAGATCAACTGCATCTGTGGAAAGAAGTGATGGAGGAACTCAATATCTTCAGCCAAAACAAGGCCAGGAGCTGACTGTGAAACAGATCATCAGTTACTCATATGCAAGTTCAAGTTGAAGCTGAAGACAATTAAAACAAGTCTAAAAAAAAAAAAAAAAAAAAAAACCAACTCACTGCCATCAAGTTGGATCCTACTCATAGCAACCCCTCCTTGGGTTTCTAAGGTGGTATCACTACAGAAATAGATTGCCCAATCATCCTTCTGAGGGGTGGCTGGTGGGTTTGAACTGCCAGCCTTCTTGTTAGCAGTCAAATGCCTTAGGCACTACAACACCAGAGCTCCTGAAACAAGTCTATGAAAATAAAAATATGACCTTGATTATATCTCCTCCTGAATTTAGAGACTGTCTAAAGAATAGATTTGATGCATTGAACACCCATATTGAAAAGGAGAGGAATTGTGGGATGACATCAAGAACATCATCCATGGAGAAAGAAAAAGGTCATTTAAAAGACAGGAAAGGAAGAAAAGACCAAAATGGATGTCAGAAGAGACTCTGAAACTTGTCCTTGAATGGAGAGTAACTAAAGCAAGTGGAAGAAATGACAAGATAAAAGAGCTGAACAAAAGATTTCCAAGAGCAGCTTTGAGAAGACATTCTTCTTTCTTTCTTTTTTAACTAAGAAGAATGTCCATAAATGGAAGAGCTTTGTTGTCCTATAAGCTCACCCCTTCTGTTTCTCATCCCAGAGACAGAACCTTTAATGATCATTACCTTAGTGACTAATCATTGCACATCAAAAGTTGGGTAGTCCCTACCTCAAGAAGTTACTAATAGCAGGAGAATCTGACTTTTAAGACTGGATTCCTAAGCACACCAAGGAAAAGAGAAAGGCCAAGCAGGCCACACAAACTTGAGATAGAAGGCAAATCTCTGTATCCAACCTCTGAAGGACACAATAACTGACCTCTAAGGATTTCCAGAGCCATTACTCCATGCTTTCAAAGAATATTCAGGATGAAATCCACCACAGAGAGAAAAGGATTAATTTTACTATTCTGACAAATGAAATGCTACATTTTTCTGTATTTTTATTTTCACATTCCATTAGAAAAATTTTTAAAAGATTTCACAAAAAGAAAAGCCTTAACAGTCTTCCAAAGGGGAAGTTTCCACTCATTTATCATGTTATCTAAAGACACCTACCCTGAGGATGTACTAAGCTTGTCTGTTCATGGAGCCTATCACCATAACCAAGGTCCATGTTTAGCCATATGATGACAGCTTTAACGAGTCACCACTCTACTTAATTAGTTGGGTAGGAGTCAAGGAAAATTCTAACTGATATACTAATCAGTAAATTGGCTTCTAGATTAATTGTGATCTAGGAGGTGTGCCATGCCATGAGCTAAGGCCAAATGCTGATGATTCATTTTTCGTCCATAAATTTCAGAATGCTATTAAAGTTCAGTTTCTTAAAAGCAATGCTTTCCAAAAGTGTGGTTCCTCTACCAGCTGTGTCAGCATCACCTGAGAACTTGTTAGGAACATAAATTCTCAGGCTTCACCACAGATCTGCAGAATCTGAAACTCTGGGGATGGACTGGAGCCATCTGTGCTAAACAAGCCTCCAGGTGATTCTGATGCACTCCATTAGAGCTTATATTTAGTGTATATATAAAAAAGAAAAGCTAAGGCTATCAAAATCCAGTTGGAAAGAATAATAGACTTATTACTAATTTGTCTTGCCAAAGTATATTGAGTGCCTGGAGTGTCTGTGGTGTAGTAAGCACAGCTCTGGAAGAGGGAGATTCAGCAGTGAACAAAAACAGACATATACCCTAACCTCATGGAGCTTACATTCTGTTTGAAGGAGGCAGACAATAAACAAAATAAATTACACGGCATTTCAGAAAATAAGTGTTGTGAAAGAAAAAAGCAGTGAAAGGAAAATGAGAAAGTTGGAAAGGAGTATATAGTAGAAGGGGCACAATTGTGTTTTAAATAAGGTGGCCAGGGTCTGTCCTTGATTTATAAATTGATTTACAGAAATATTTATATCAGAAAGCCCTTTAAGCAAGAATATTCTTACCATTTTATAAAGATTTCACAAATTTTGGAAATACATGTCATGTTTTGTATTCAAATCTTAGTTCTTTCCTTGATTTTATTTGTATCTGTTTAACTTTATTTATGGGAGTTCTGATGGTATAGTGCCTAAGGCATTTGACTGCTAACCAGAATGCTGGTGGTTCAAACTCTGAGCCACTCCTCGGAAGGAAGATCAGGCAATCTACTTCCATAGTGATACTGCCTCAGAAACCCAAGGAGGGGCTGCTATGAGTCGGATCCAACTCAACGGCAGTGAGTATAACTTTATTTTTAATTCTTCAAATTATGTCATTATATTAAATCAAATGTGTTCATTCAAAAAATTAGACAAGCACTTTATGATCCAGTAATCCCACTCCTAGGTATATACCCTAAAGATCTAATAACAGTAACACAAATAGACATATGCATAACTATGTTCATTGTAGCATCATCACAATAGCACAAATATGGAAACAAACTATGTGCCCATCAACAGATGAACATATAAACAAAATGTGGTATATACATACACTAGAACACTATGCAAATGTAAAGAATAATGATGAATTTGTGAAACATAACATGAATGAATCTGGAGGACAGTATGTTGAGTGAAATAAGTCAATCAAAAAAGATGAATAATGTATGATCTCACTTTCAGAAAAAGACAAAAATAGTGCACAAATGCAAAAAGAAAAACAAAAACATACAGAAGTTAACATTCATTGTTGTTACCAGATACGGGAGGGGAAGGATGTGTAATCACTCTCTAAGCAGTAGACACTTGTTATTTTCAGTGATAGTCTCAGATAGAATGGAATAAAAGTATAGAATACAACTGAAATTCATTAAAAAAAAAAAAAAAAACAGACTTAGTGGACCAGAAGAGACTGGAAGAACCCCCTAGACTACTGCTGTGAGATACCATTTAAACTTTGAACTGAAACCACTCCCAGAGGTCATCTTTCAGCTAAATAGCAGATTGACTCATAAAGTAAACATTATCTTCTGTGAGCACTGTGCTCTTTTTTAAAAATAATCTAATGAGACCAAGTAGTCAATATTTCCCTACAGCAGAGATGAAGGGGGTAGGCAGGAAAGCTAGATTAATGGAAACAGAACCACCAGTATGATAATAATATACACTGTGAAAAAGGTAACCAATGTCACTGAGTAATATATAGAGAAATTGTTAAATGGGAACCTAATTTGCTGTACAAATTTTCACCAAAAATACAGTTTTTTTAAAAAATCAATCCTAGAAAAAATAATTAATACATAATGATTTTCCAACTTCAAATCCAACTCTCCTAGAATTCTATAGTTAAGGTGGCCATGATTTTTTATTTTCAATTGTGGTAAAATATATGTAACATAAAAGTTGCTATTTAAATCATTTTGAACTATATAATTCAACGGTGTTAACTATATTTACCATGTTTGGCAACCATTGCCACTATCTATTTCCAAAAGTTTCTCATCATCCCAAACATAAATTCAGTATCCCTTGAGCAGTAACCCTTGACCAGCCACCTCCAGCCACTGGTAACCACTAAAATACTTTTTTCTCCATGCATTTGCCTATTTTAAATATTTAACATAAGTGGGATCATAAAATAATTGTTGTTGTTGTTGTTGTTGTTGTTGTTATGTGCCCTCGAGTCAGATCCAACCCCCTATCTTCCTTCCAAGGAGTGACTGGTGTGTTTGAACCAACAGCCTTCTGGTTAGCAGTCAAGTGCCTTAGGCACTATGCTACCAGAGTTCGAAAAATGTTAAACAAAACCCTAGGAATTCAATAAGAAAATCAATGATACTAAAATATTGATACATGAAATGACTTATCTGGATTTGACTTCAAAATATTCCAGTGTAAGAGAGAAAAGAAGATAAGCAGGAATAGAGATGAAATAAGATTGGCCATCAGTTGATGATTCTTGAAGCTGGGTGTTGGATACATGGAGGTTTTCAATGTTATTCTCTCCTCTTTAATACAAATTTGAAAATATCCATGATAAAAATGTTTTAAGTCAAAAATGAAAATTAAAGCATTATGGGAGTAGAGCTACAGAGTTGCAAGTGCCCTGTGAATTTATCCAAACTGATGTCCCCTTTCCATCCGTGTATACAGTGGCAAGATGTAGAGACACCCTCTGCCTTCTAGTGCATTTGAAGTCAGATCAATGTTTCTAATAATCTCTTTGAAATATAGACACAGCATTGGAAAATTTTTGCAAATTTAAGCAGAAAAAAAGCCATTTGGAATCACTTCAAAAGCAAATTACATTTTAGGAGGTCTAGTTGAGCAAGCTGTAATCAGCAGTTCAAGTATTTCAACTCATTGACCATGAATTACATTTCAGGCTAATCATCTTGTTTATTTCTGCTAAAAGTACAGAAACTAAGTGATTAGTTTGAAATGTCTACCCTGCCAGGTCTCTCTGTCTTTTTTTTTTTAAAGCAAAAGCAATTTTCTACCATAGATTCTGCTAATGGGAGGAAATCCATTTAAATATCTTGTCAACAAAATAGAATATACAGTAAACATAAGCAGGAATTAAGGTTAAACACTTTAGTCACATGTTTTCATTGGATAGTCAGGGAAGAGTAAAGAACTTCATAACAAGAATACATAAAATGGAAAAGGATATGCCTGCGGGAGAATTAGCATCCATTAACTGGCACTTAATTAAATTGTGTGGCTCTTTAACTTCATATTATCATTTTAATCAAGAAAATTTTTTTAAATTTCCAGAATGAATTAAGTTCAAAAACAAAATCAGAGCTTTGGTCTTTGGCTTTTGAGAAAACTTTTCAGCAAAGAAATGACAGGAGCCTAAAATACTTCCTTGACATAGAAATATACCTGTGATAGGTACACATGAAACTAAAACAAAAACAAAACAAAAAAAAAAACAAGCAGCAATAGTTACTTACATATCAGAATGTTACTGCTCAAAGCCAAAGATTCTCTCTGATTTTTTTATTAAAAAAAAAAAAAAAATCCCCTTAAAGATACAATAGGTACATCTGTTTCATAGCACTTACCTCCTTCTTGGGGAAGAACATTTGCCAAGGACACTAGTCTGAATATCAAACACTGCTAAAACCAGCATGGATCTCCTCATTCACCCCAACTCCTTCTGTTCTATTCACCATGTGTTGGGGATCTGATTGGCTTCCCCACGCTGCCTCCTATTTTTGCCCTCACCACTCCTGAGTTAGCACTGATGGTTCAGATAGCCTCCAGGTCTTAACTAGCACTAGCTACAACTGACAGATGTAGGCAGCACCTTCTCCCTACTCATTAACATCCTCCGCATCTCTTTCCCCTGTCTGTAGCCTTCCCTAGGACTATCGAAAGAAAGTTACCACCAGCACTTACCTTTCTCTATAAAATGAAAACTCCCACTTAAATTTAATAAATGTGCAGAACCTACCCTCCATGTTCCTATATTCCAATGGTGATAACCACACACCTGGGCATGAGTGTTGCGTGGTTGGATGGTTTATGTGTCACCAAGAGCAAGGAGTTCAGGAAATGAGAGATTAATGAAGAACAGAGGAATATGGGAAGATGTGTTAATTATCTATACCGACTTTAGATAGATGACATGGTGGGAAAAAGACCCAGAAGGACCACCGAGTAAAAAAGTTTTCATATTATGAATGAATATGACATTTTCTGAAGAGAGTAAAAACTATAATGCAGACTATGTACCATAGAAGCACAATAATTACAAAATAATGTTAGACAAATCACCATTTGTAGCAGGCTCTTGTCATACAAAAGTTGTTTTTGCAGTGTTCTCTGGAGGAGATTTGAACAGAAAAGGTGAGCTCTGACAAAATCAATGAGATAGGAAGATTGATCTGGTGTGAAACTTATAAATAGAGCACAAAATAATGAAGGTGTGGACAGGGGGTAGATTGTACTAACAGAAAGGAAGAACAGAAAGACTGTTTCAAAAGAAACAAAACCAAACCAGAACTCTAATTCTGACATAGAAGGAAGGGGATTGTCAAAGATGATTCCTGTTGCTGACTGGAAACTGGAATGCATTGCCAGAATAGGTAGTATGGGAATCCAAACACCAAACCCACCACCATCAAGTCAATTCCAACTCATAGTGACCCTAGAGAACAATGTAGAACTTCCTCACAGCATTTCCAAAGCTTTACATCTTTACACAAGCAGATTATCTCATCTTTCTCCTGCAGAATGGCTGGTAGGTTTGAATTGCCAACCTTTTGATCAGCAGCTGAATGCTCTAACTGCTGCACCACCAGCACTCCTTAGGTAGTTAAAAAAAAAATCCAGATTCACTGCCTTCAAGTCGATTTACCTCACAGCTACCCCTCCTTGGGTTTCCAGGGTGGTATTTCTATGGAAGTAGATTGCCCAGTCTTCCTCCCAAAGAGTGGCTAGTGGATTTGAACCGCCAGCCTTATCATTAGCAGTCAGATGCCTTAGGCATTATGCCACCAGGAAGGGAATTCAAATTATGGGGCAAGAGAATGTCTTCCCTTGTTGGCAACCTGAATTTGGGATTATGGAAAGCAGTATGCTTCTCAAGGATGCTAAAATGAGAATATTTGCTGCAGATAGTATGGTGGAGTAGGCTAGATGAAGTCAGGGTCCTGGCCAACTCTTTTTGTTTCTAGTCAAGTGGATGATGTGTGTTGAGTTAGAGGAGAAGTTGTTTTCCTTATTATCTCAAAAGTTCACTTCAAGAACCATAAGACATGGGTTCTGGTACTAGCTAATTCTTTATCACCTTTAGGATCTAAAGTCTGTCCAATATGATAATCAAATCAGTTTGAACTGGGTACCAGTTTCCCTCTTTTGCAAACAATGGGATTTTGTTTCAGTCCTAATCTCACTGAAAGTTTCCCATTGGCTTCACCTTGGCTGTCTTCATACTTCCTGTTATCACCTGTACTTACCCATCTACTCCCTCATCCCATTATCATACATAATGCAGTGACAATAACCATTGCCCTTCTGCTCAGTTCAGTTTTAGAAGAAAAATAAAATAAAATTAGCACTTTATATATTTGAATATTTTTTTTTTAATTTTTCAAGTAGCCTCAATAAGTCAAT
>NW_006921687.1:8259594-8295039 GCF_000298275.1 Orycteropus afer afer | reverse complement strand
TGAGACTATGGCCCCTAGCTGCCCTTCGGGTCTGGAATTGAACCCACACCTGTGGTTTCCAGCCAAACAAAAGACAGGCATATGAGTTGAACATTTACTTCAAGTAGATACACTCCTTGGAGAGGACAATCATGGGAGAAAGAAGGGCTGCTAATACACAGGGAGATAGCTCAGGGGGCAGGAGCCCATGGAGGGATGGACACTGGGAAGAGGTAACTGTGAGGAAAAGGTGGGAGGGGAGCTATTGCATTGTGGCAAACTGTGGTCAACGTCATGAGACAAAGTGTATGTGAACTGCTGTATGGAAAGTGAATTTGCTCTGTAAATCTTCACTCAAATCACAATAAAAAAAAAAATAGTGGTACTTAGAGATTTTGTTTCCTTGTGACTTTGTAAGTGTCAAATGGCCTCATAACTGCAATAATGACATATTAGAGGGACTGACAATTATAAACCCAAGTAAGTCATGGCAAATCCAAGCAATGTTTAAGCAGGCATCAAGACTAGCACTCAAGACCGTGGTACTTGAAAATGCTGGCTGCAATTGACAAGAGCGTGAAACAAAGGAGGTTCATTTAAGGAAAGTGGTATAAAACCACTTGGCTGATTGGGAACAGGGCCAAACCTCCAGGATCACAGAGCTAGCAGTAAACCGCAAGGCAATTTCCAACTGAGTGGATTGAATAGATGGTGTTCCTTGGAGGATTGTTCCTCCATGGCTTGTTCCTCCAGCAGAGCTCAAAATAGTTCCTGGATCCCACAAGACCAGAGTAGAAGGTCCACACAAATGGTATGGCCTTCATGGGGACATTCTAGGGCTTGTACCCAACAGGAACCCCAAATCACTTGCTTTATCATCTAGGAGTAGAGAAGGCAAGACTTTCTAAAGTGATACCAGTATACTCTCTGGCCTACCGTTGAGTTCAAGATCTTCTGGCTCATAAGACACAAAAACCCATTCAAACTAGTTCAACTAAAGATGAGGTTGCTTTTAAAACAGACGAAATTCATAAAAGCCAAGTAATATTAAAACCAGGCATCTTGGGAATGAGAATGGACCAGGAACAAAAGGAGTACCTTCTCTGTGTGCTACAGTCTACTTCATTGCTACTCTGTTTCTTTCAGCTTTTGCTCTGCCTCCTTGCTCTGCTAGTAGACCTCTCATGCTTGTTATTGCCCTGAGGCTGGAACATGGCCATCAGGGCTGTCCTTGTTGTTGTTGTTGGTGTATGCTGTCAAGTTGGACCTGACTCATAGCAACCCTTGCTTGGGGTTTCTGAGGCAGTATCGCTACAGAAGTAGATTGCCCCACCTTCCTTCGAAGGAGTGGCTGGTGGGTTTGAACCGACAGCCTTCCGGGTAGCAGTCAAGTGCCTTAGGCATTATGCTACCAGAGCTCCCTCAGGACTGTCCTAGCCTCTCTTTTTCTTCTGTCTTCACTACATACCTGTGGCTTCAGGCTTCACAGTTAATTGCTTCACTCAGAAGTTTCAAATTCCTGACAGCAGTATCTAACTGGCCCATTTCGCCTTTTGGAATCAAGTCTTACACGTTGTTGAACTCCAACTCCTCATCCTTCAGGTCTCAGTGTAGATGTCACTTCCTCTGAAAGCCTTCCCTGTCATATACTCCCAATCCCTCACTTCAGCCAGACTGATGTCGTTCCTTTGTACTCCCACAACATCTGAGCTTAGCACACTGCCCCAGATCAGCCTGTCAGACTGCCTCACTAAAACAGAGGCTCCTCAGGGGCATCCGGCTCTTTAAATAAATGAACATGGACTTTATGTTCATGGACTTTTTAACCAACCCTATATTAAAATTATGGGAGCTCTGGTAGCATAGTGGCTAAGACACTTGCCTGCTAACCGGACTGCTGGCGGTTCAAACCCACCAGCCACTCCTCGGAAGGAAGGTTGGGCAATCCTACTTCCATAGTGATACTGCCTCGGAAACCCAAGGAGGGGTCGCTATGAGTCGGGGCCGACTCGACGGCACTTAACAACAACAACAACAATAACAACATATTAAAATGATGCCTACCAATATGGAATTACTTCAAATCTGTACTTTCTGCTCTTGCTAAGGCCACTTAATAAACACTTCTATAAAAGACACCTGCCATTCTTCCAATTGTTTAGGCATCTAGCCAAAGGCACAAGCGGAAGATCTGCCTCTTTTGTACAAACCCTCAGCACCTAGTAAAATTAACCAGTGAGAAATGAACAAGGATACAGCCCCCTTCTATAAGCTACAGAAATATCAACATATAAAGCTAAATAAGAGTCTTTTTAAGGTGCTTTGGTGGCACAATGCCTAAGGCATATGACTGCTAAGCAGAAAGTTAGCAGTTCAAATGCACCAGCCACTCCACGGAAGCTTCCATAAAGATTATAGCCTCAGAAATCCAATGGGGGTTGCTGTGAGAAATAGATCTGATGGCAGTGAGTTTGGTTTTTGGTTTTTACAGTCTTTTTAATTCAGGATTAAACAAATATCAATGCAATTCAAATAAGGACTCTTCTAATCCTGAATAAACTATAAAGTGAATTTTAAATGCTATTAAGATTTTCTAAATTTTCTAATATGGCATCAATACAGTATCTTGTTAACACAGACAGCTTCATAAAAATATAAAAAACTAAATGTCTACAGCTAAGACTGCCAGCAACAAATTTTAACTCACATATCTGCAAAAGATATGTAAGCACTTCTGCAAAATATACTTGGTTCATTTTTTACCTATAGTCTAATTCTGCTCTACAAAGCATTTAATGATGTCCTTATTTAAAGTCAATAACATTTCTTTTTCTCATTTCAGTCTTTCAGGTTTAATTTAATAAACAGTTTCTTATTACAAACTCTACATCAAGCACACGTTTCCAGACTTCTAGACATGAATTTTGTTTATAAACTAATAAACACATTAACACACTCATAAAAAAACACAGTACTTTCTGGTTTACAAAGCACTTTCCTACAAGGGTCATCTGATACGAACATGTGATTGAAAATCTCTTCAATCTGACAATGGGGAAAACAGTCTAAAGAGGTTGTTGTGACTCTCAAGGTCAACTTAGGAAGCATGAAGCAAACTCCCATGCAACACTAGGTTTTCTGACTTCAAATCCAGTTCTTTCTCCATCTATCATGGTTCTGTCATTCCCATTTCTTTATTAATGTGAAGAATGGACAGGAGAATGTTATTGTTAGCTGCCATTGAGTTGCCCCCCCAAGTCATGGGGACCCCATACACAAAAGAGCAAAATGCTATCCATTCCTGTGCCATCTCTCTGATCAGTTGCGGATCAGACTGTTGTGATCTGCAGGGTTTTCGTTGGTTGGTTTTTCAAAGTTGATCATCAGGTTTTTCTTGCTAGCCCATCTTAGTAGGGAAGCTGTGCCCAAACCCGTTCAGCATCACAGCAACACACAAGCCTCCGCCGACAGATGGGGGTGGCAGTGCATGAGGTGCACTGGCCACGTATCAAACCCGAGTCTCATTAATGGAAGGGTGAGAATTATGCTACTGAATTATCAGTGTCCCAGATTGAGAAGGGAAATATGTTGTGTCAAATATTGCTGTGTATGTGGAAGTATCTGCCTGAGACCCTGGCTGTTTGTTTAGCAACACAGCCTAGGTGAAAATAAGCTTCCATGTGACTAAACCATGGTTGACATGAGCACACAATGAGTGTATAATGTCTTCTAACAGCACAGCCAAGAGATTACTACACTGCTGAAAATTTTTGTCAGAGCATCACACAGCAAGAAATAAATTTTTAATTAAAGGCTTTATGCAGTGTTCACTAGAGCTTGACATTCTGGTCATTATGCAAACTATTTTTGACATTATATTCCAATTTTTGGAGAAAAGGACTATTTCCTTAACTATCATCAGTTTCTCAGCAATTAAAGGTTTTAAGGAAAATATAATGTATAGGATTATAGAGTTTTCTTCAAGAACTGAAAAACCAATTTTCAGGTTGGATTAGTGTTTTTCAACTGCTGAGACACTATTCTACGGCAAATATTGCCATCTCTACGAGCTCTTTCCTCAGGTATTTTCCTCAGAGATTATACAGGTTGCTCCATTCCCTTTACCTTACCTCATACTACTTCTATTCATTCCTAGGGTCCAAGATTAAAAAAAAAAAAAGAATTAAATAATCCACCCAACCAAGATATCATTTGCATTTTGAAAACTAAACCAGGAAACTGGATCTCGCTCAAACCCATGAATTTATTATTCTATGTATATATCACAAACTACGTGAACACTAGACAGGAGTCACCCTATAGATAGTTCTTTAACCTCAGAAAATGTTGAACATCCCAAAAGAGATTACCCTAGAAATTCTAGAAACACTTAGGCATATTGTTAAATACACAGATTCTCAGGCCCTAGCCAAGCCTATGGAATCAAAATTTCTGGAAGTGATTGATACCTAGAAATCTGTACTTTTCATAGCCTTCCTTGGGTGCTTCTGATGTTCACCCTGGTTTTGGGGATCAAAAGTGTGATCCCCGGATCAGTAACGTCAGCATCATCTGGGAATTTTTAAGAAACGTAAATACTAAAACCCAGCACTAAACCTAAGAATAAGAAACTCTAGGGGTGTGACCCAGAAATCTGCGTGATTAAGTTCTTCAGGTGATTTTGATGTATGGCGAAGTTTGAGAACTACTGACTTTAGAGAATAGCCTAAATTTCAGTTCAAAAACATGTACGGAAGGGCCTCCTGAGTACCAGGCCCTAGATTAGTTGCTTCAGGGAAAAGAAGCAACTTATTATGACTATATTCTTTGAAAAGTATATTTTTTTCATCAAACATTTTTAAAGAATTTGTAGCACAAACAGGCAGGAAGCTTTTAACTGAAAGACTGGCAGTGTGAAACTACTGAGTGGCACCTCAGAAGTAAACCCTGGCAATTTGCTTCCAAAAGGTCACAGCCCTGAAAACCCTATGGACTGCATCTCTGCTCTGTATAGTTGGGATCATCCTAAGTTGGTATCATCTCCAAGGCAATTTTTTTGTTGTTTTCTTAACAGAGTTCATGAGTAATGAAAATGGTTCATGCACTTGCCTGCTAACTGAAGGACTGAGGGTTTGATCCCACTTAGAGGCACTTCAAAAGAAAGGGCTGATGATCAACTTCTGAACAATAATCCAATGAACACCCTGTGGAGCCCATGTGCTTCTACTCTGCAACAAATGGGGTTGCCATGAGTCAGAATTGACTTGATGGCAACTGGTTCTGGTAAGCATTTGTCCAGGGTCTTTGTGGAATATAAGTATTAGAAAGATGCATTTCCTGGACTCAAGGAGCTTGCAGTCTACTAAGACTCTAAAGCAAGGGTTGGTAAACTTTCTGTAAAAGGCAAGATAGTAAATATTTTTGGCTTTTTGGGCCATACCATCTCTGATATACCTATGCTATTCTGCTGTTGTAATCTGAAAGCTACAATAACTAATACATAAATGAATGAGCTTAGCTGTATTCCAATAAAACTTTGTTTACGGATACTAACATTTGGATTCTATATACATTTTACACTTCATAGAATATTACTCTCCCGTGAGTTCCAGTAAGATGGTGGAATAGGCAGAAAGACTGCACAGACCCTCTTCAACAAAGAAAAGGGGAACCAATTAACACAAATATAGAAGATAATCCTGGACTCCTGAACTTTGAAGGCAAAGATATAGAAGTGGACTAAACTCCAACTAGTGGAAGAATTTGCATGAAAACCACCAAAAAAGAAGACATACAGAGCTGCAGTCTGGCAGCGATCCTGATGGCACAGACAGCTTGGATATTGTTGAGTGGTGGTAGGGCCTGAGAATTAACCTAAAAATCAGCCCTGCTAGCCAGGGACTGCACAGAGGATTGCTCTAGTAGCTGTTGAATAAAAGTGGAAGCAGCGAAGAGGAAGGCAGACTGAGCTGTGGACTTTTGTCTGTCCGGAGGGCACAGCCATTCTGAATGTTTACAAGTGGTTTGGCCATTTTGGATATTTAAAGCGATAGCCTTCTCCCAGATTTCAGGGACTTAAAAACAGGCTCCACTTGCCAGGAAAGACAAGGACATTCCAGACGTGGATGACTGGAAAGTCCAACGATAAGCAACCACCAAGAAAAGCCTGACTCACCCTTACCTGCTCTTCACAAACAGTTAACAGAGATCTAAATATAACAATGTCACAATGTCTCAGAGACAAGAGACCATCACAGTCCACACAAAGAAGCAAGATAAAGTGGTGCAAACAAGGAAGCAGGATACAGACCCAGAACACATTCTTGAGGAAGAAGCATCATTAGAACTCTCTAATAAGGAATTCAAAAGAATTATATTTGGGTACCTTAAAAGGATTGAGAGACAGATCAATGAAAACACTGACAAAACCCTAGAAAAAATTTGTAAGAAAATACAAGAACAAAATGACAAAATCAATGAGAAATGAGAAATGATTCTAAATCTACAGATAGAAATCCAGATGATTAATACTAAATTGTCAGAAACAGATAACACATTGAAAGGGCAAAGGAGTAGAATTGATGCAATGGAAGACAGAATTAATGAGATTGAAGACAAATACATGAATACTTCTTTAGAAAAGGATCCATCAGAAAACAAATTTTTTTAAAAAGTGAAGAAAGCCTAAGGTTCATGTGGGATACCATCAAAAGGAATAATATGTGTCACTGGAATTCCAGAACAGGAAGACAAAAATAAAATCATTGAGAAAATTGTCCAAGATTTGTTGGAAGAGAACTTCCCTGATATGATGAAAGAGGGGAGAATCTATCCATTCAGGAAGTTCAATGAACCCCAAACAGGATAGACCCCAAATGAAAATCACCAAGACACATCATCATCAAACTCATCAAAACCAAAGACAAAGACAGAATCCTGAAAGCAGCATGGGAAAAACAAAAAGTTACCTACAAAGGACAGCCAATAAGAATAAGCTCTGATTTCTCAGCAGAAACCATGCAAGTGAGAAGGCAATGGAATGGTATATATAAAACCATGAAAGAGAAAAATTTTCAACCAAAAATTATATACCCAGCAAAATTGTCCCTCAAATATGATGGTGAAATTAGGAGGTTTCCAGATAACCAGAAACTAAGGGAATTTGTTAAAACCAGACCAACCTTAAAAGAGATACTAAAGGGAGTCCTTTGAACAAAGAACCAATAATAGCAAACAACAACTGACCATTAATACACAAGATGACATAACCCAGAAACCACAGCTATGGACATATCCAAAGTAAAATAAGCTTACAAGATTGTAAACAGGGAACCAGAGACATCAATTGGCAAGTGAGGACAACTACAAACAAAAAGAGGGAAAATACTGTGTAGTTACAGAACTTCTAAATGGTGAGGAAGTCAAAAGAGTTGTAAGATAGAATGGACTGTTCTAAACTTGGGTAGAAAATTATAAATCACAGGGTAACCTCAAAGAAAAATGATAAACCTTCATATCACAATAAAAAAGAGGACAAGCACAAATATTCAGCAAATACTAAAACAACAGCAACAAAGGAAATGATAACATGATCCATAAACATAATGAGCTCAGCACAGAAAATAATATGGAACAAAGAAACCAGGGACACCATGAAAAAACACGTAACAAAATGACAGCTACCAATTCATACTTGTCGATAATTACACCGAATGTTAATGGATTCAATGCACAACTCAGGAGATGGAGAGTTGCAGATTGGATATGTATATGTAGAGAGAGGCAGATTTATTTAAAAGAACTGGCTGGTGAGTTTGTAAAGGCTGGCCAGTCCCAAGTCCATAGGTCAGACATCAGGCTGAAGGTTTCTCATGTCTCACATAGCTGCAGTGGCTGATGGACCCAAGATCGGCAGGTTAGGTGGCTGGCTGCCTCATCACAGGCTGCATAAGCTAATGATTTCCAAGATTAGCAGATGCATAAGCTAATGAATTCCAAGATGGCAGGCTGCTAGTTCAAGTCCATAGAACAGAAGTTCAGCTAAATGCAGGATTCAGACTGAGTGAAAAGCCAGAGAGCTTTACCAAAACATCCATCTAATTGGAAGCAGGCCACACATCTGAGGAAATTCCCTTTCAACAGATTGGCCACTCATAACAGATCTCAACACGAAAGTGATTACATTATATCCTATCTCCTCATGGGGGATGACTGCGTCATTACTGCTAAACCACTGAGAATCATATCCAGCCATGTTGACACACTACTTTAACCATCAGTTACTTGCTCAACATTATTTCAGAGGCTCAGACTCAGCTGGGCTAGCATTATCTCTCTTACTGGGCTAAGGAGGATTGGTGTTGCACAGGTTAAGCATTCAACTGCTAACTAAAAGGTTGATAGTTCAAAACCACCAACCACTCCATGGAAAAAAGTGTGGCAGTTTACTTCTGTAAAGATTAACAGCCTTGCAATCCTTGTGGATTAGTTTTACTCTGACCTACAGGGTTGCTATGAATCAGAATTTACTCAAAAGCAACAGGTTTGGACAAAGAATCTTTTGTGCTTAGTCTGAAAACCTTCACATTAGCTTGGAAAATAGGATGTTAGAAAGATTTCAAACTTCATAGGCAGAATATGTAAATTCAGGCTCTCAACATGCTGTGTGACCAAGAGAAAGTCACTGAACCACTCCGAGACTAAGTTTGCTCATTTGTAAAATTGGAAACCATTTGTCTATCTTTCCCACCACCCAAAGATTTTGTAAAGTTGTAAAAGGTAATTTGTGAAAGTGCTCTACACTTGCATAATTGTTCATTATTTGTATATTATCAATATTACTAATGACATTAATATTATCACAGCCTTATATGAGGGAGGGGATTATTCTAGAAGCTACTATATAAATACATCTGCAATGACCATTAATTGGCCTAATGTGTTTAGTGCCTTAGGTCTTAAAAGCTTGTAATCAATTATACAAGGCATGATAATTGGTCTCTATTGGCCTGGATAGCATAGTGGCTAAGGCACTTGACTGCTAACCAGAAGGCTGGCAGTTTCAAATCCACCAGCCACTTCTTGGAAGGAAGATGGGGCAATCTACTTCTGTAGTGATACTGCCTCGGAAACCCATGGAGGGGTCGCTATGAGTCAGGTCGGACTCGACGGCACATAACAACAACAACAACATTGGCCTGGAACAACACAGGAAGAGAGTCAGGAATAGGAGGTAGGTGTAGAATGTGAAGCTAATTGGCTCCCTGAACAAATGCCCCTTTTGCCATGAGATGGTGCCTAGTTACCATTACTAAACATTTTGATCAAAAGTTCTATAGATAAATTCTGATCAAAAGTGGAAAAATATATAACAAAATTTGAAATTCTCATGGACTACATTCCAGAGCCATGGAAGTTGGATGAAACCCTGAAATTATTGCCCTGAGATAATCTTTAAAACTTAAACCAGAAATATCCCCTGCAACATATCTATGTGGGATCAAAGTGACAACAGCAACTCAAAAAAAATTAGATAGGCGCTTAGGGAGCAGTGAGTTTATGTTGATATAGGAGGAACAACTCAGAAAAGAAAGGTGAAAATGGTTGCATAACTCAAAGAATGTAATCAATGTCACTGAATTGTATATGTAGAAATTGTTGAATCTGTATGTATTCTGCTGGGTATATTCTCAACAACACAAAATAAATTTTTAAAATATATGTGGGATGAACATGAAGGAAAAATGTATGAATGCCTCTTATATAAGCATACCACAATGATTCTCTGCCCCCCTCAGTTTAGTTAAAGCAAAATAAACTTCTGAGAAAGATGTCCAAGTGAATGAGAAGGAATTTCCTCCTAGTTAAATTCAGAAAAAAAGATAATCCAAAAGAGAAGGAAATTCAGAAGTAAACTCACAAGAAGATATTGTTTGGAACACAGGAAAAACTTAGCAATTATAGCAAACATCAACAAGGTGTATTTAAAGTACAATTAAGATTTTTGAAAACCCAGGTTTAGGAGTAGGGCCACTATTAAAGGAAGCTAGAGGAAAATGTACTGAGAGTACCATGGACTGCCAAAGGAATGAACAAATCTGTCCTGGAAGAAATGCAGCCAGAATGCTCCTTGCAAGTGAAAATGGCCAGACTTCATCTCATCTATTTTGGTCATATTGTCAGAAGAAATCATTACCAGGAGAAGGCTATCATGCTTGGTAAAGTGGAGGGTCAGTGAAAAAGGGCAAGACCCTCAATGAGATAGACTGACACAGTGGCTACAATGGTGGGCTCAATAATAGCAAGGATTGTGACAGTGGTACGTGACCAGGCAGAGTTTTGTTCTGTTGTGCATAGGGTCACTAGGAACTGGAGCTGACTCAACAGCATCTATCAACATAACAACAGAGGAAAATGTCCATGACCTAAAAATTACTTTATGTGATTATAATTTACTCTCACTACAGTAATAGAAGAAATAATGAATGCCAAAAATGTGCAAATATACTATTAAAAGTTTTAGTAAATTTATAAATTCTGTAAAAAAAAGTATCAGCAGAGACCAGTGGGAGCAGCACTGATACAAGGATAAGAAACCATGATAGACTAAGAGAGCAAGTAAAATTATAAATAAGTTATATAGCAGATGATGAACCAAGAAAAAAATGGCAGAACTAGGAACATACTAATGAAATTCAATTGCAGAATAATCAGTATACCAAAGGGCATAAAAATGCAAGCAAAGTGGAAACCTTACCTAGGAAATAAAGATAATTTTATGGACCATCAAGATTGCAAATTCTAATACAAAAATGCCTTAAAGATATATGAAAAGCCATTTGGGAATAATTTTCACTGAAATACACTCAGGTACATACTTATCAAAGGCCCTGAATAATATGGCCAAAATTGTTCAGTGCTTGGCTGTTAACCAAAAGATTGGCAATTTACATCCACCCAGAGAGGCACCTGCTGATGTACTTCCAAACAAATCAGCCGTTGAAAACTGTATGATGCAAAATTCTCCTCTGACATTTGGGGTTGCCGTAATTGACTCCATGGGAACTGGTTTTTACCTACTTGTCACATTTTTAAAATTTAAAATACAAGAACAAAAGGATATGCATTCCTGAGGGGAGAAAGAAGGTGAAAGTGTGATTCCTGGGATATTTGAATTGTTCTCAATAGATCGTATTGCCTGTGTGGAGACACTTAAACTCATATAGAGAAGTCGTGGATGAAAATTCCACCAAAGCCCACTAGAGCTAAGGAATACTATTACTTTTATCATGTGTATATATCTTGATTCTTAGGAGTTGAAGGCCAAAACCCACCAGACCCACAACCATTGAATTGATTGTTTGGAAGAGAGGAAAACTATCAACAAGCTACATTTAAAATATAATTAAGATTTTTGAAAACACAGGTTTTGGTGGAAATTTTTAGTAGAAATTACTTTTCAGATGGAAAATAACTATAACTCAACCTCTTTAGTAGCTTAAATGGCATAGTTTAGAGACAGAGGTGTGTCTATGGAAAACAGTGCCTATGACAATTAGTTTTAAATTGCTGAATGATATTTCACAGCTGGCAATTGAAACTGCAATGGGCAATAGAAAACTGCTTGCTCATTGGTGTCCTTCCCCCCTCCCCAAGTGGTCCTCAGGGTATGTTCCAGAGCTGCCCAGACCCTAGATAGGATCTTGTTTGCAGAGCAGTGAGTCAGAGATCAAAAGACTATGGGGCAGGCACTTTCTTACTGATGATAGTACATATGATGGAAATAACTGGTGAGGTGAGTTGAGAGCAGAAAGGTGTGTTAAAAATCACACTCCTCATCTATCTATCTATTTTGACCATGTATCTTAGTTTTCTGGAGACTGGTAGCCTCTAGGAACAAGCTGCATTTTAATATAGAGTTAAGAATGGCCTGATTCTCAGACTTCAGAGATAAGATAGGCTCCAGGGAAGTCTGCCCAAAGCTAAGGGAAAAAGAATCTACACAAGAATAGAATCCAGCAGAGATAATTTTTCTCTTTGAAGATAAAAGGTATTTTTATAAAGTGATGGAAAACCTGAAAAAAAATTATCAATGATGTCTGACAGCTAAAAATATCCTGACAAGGAGAAATGGAGATTCAAAAACAATGAAAGGTCATAATTAAGGATTATTTATTTAGTGGATTACAAGATTAAGAAAAGAAACAATTACAAATATCTAGTAAAAGGGTTAATTATATCCCATTTGAGAAATAGAAAATATAAATAATATTTTATAAAATGTTCCAAACTATGTCAAAGGGGAAAAGAGTAAATTTGAATTTCAAATCACCCATCAAATGGTATTCAAGATTAATTTACTTAGCTGAAATACATAGTACAAGCAATGAAAACAATGATATCAAATATGTCATTGTTCAAAAAAAAATTAATCAAATTGGTAGATAATCTTTTAAATAGGAAATACAAAGTTTAAAATAGGCTACAGAAAACTCATAATAAAATATAATAAAAGAAGGCAACAATAAAGAAAAATATACAGGGCAAAGGAGTTGTAGAAAGTTATCAATCAAAATATATAGGGTAGACAAAGCTGTATAAAATTGCAAGGAAAAGTAGAAAAAATTCACTATTATAGTTGGAAACTTCAACATCCCTCTATAAATAATTGACAGATGCAGCAGGCTGAAAATCCGTAAGGAGATAGTTGAACTGAACAGCACCATCAATCAATTGGATCTAATTGCATTTTAAAAATATTTCACCTAACAACATCAGAGTACATATTCTCCTCAAGCTTCCATGGAACATTCACCAAAATAGATCACAATCTGAGCCACAAAACATAGCTTAACAAATTTAAAATAATAGAAATTCTACAAAATATGCTCTCGTACCACAATAGAATTAAACTAGAAATCAGTAACAGAAAGTAGCTAGAAAATCCAAAAATTTTTAGATATTAAACAACTCACTTCTGAGTAACACATGGCTCAAAGAAGAAGGCTCTAGAAAGATAATATACATATATATATATATATAGAGAGAGAGAGAGAGAGAGAACTAATTGAAAATACAACTTACCAAATTTTGCAGGATACAGCAAAAGCAGTGCTTAGGGAAAATTTTATAAAATTTTATGCATATATTATAAAGGATGAAAGATCTAAAATCAATATTCTAAACTTCTACCACAAGAAAGTAAAAAGAGCATATTGAACCTAAGTTAATAGAAGAAATACATGGTAAAAATTAGAGCGCAAGTCAATTAAATAAAAATATAGGAAATTAATATAGAAAATCAACAAAACCAAAACTGAAAGAAAACCAAAACCAAAAGAAAAAATAGATGATACAAATTACTAATGTCAAAAATGAAAGCGGGACCGTCACAACTGATTCAGGGACATTAAAAAGATGATAAAGAAATATTATGGACAACTAACTCCATTCTCACAAATTTGATAAATGAACTGATTCTTTGAAAGACAGAATCTACCATAACTCACACAAGGAGAAATAGATAATCTGAATAGACCTATATGTATTTTTAAAAACTGAGACAACAGTTAATCTCCAAACAGAAAGCACTAGGCTCAAATGCTTTCAATGGTAAATTCTACCAAACATTTAAAGAAGAAATTATACCAATTCTCTGATCACTAACAAAAAATAGAAGCAGAGGGAGCAATTCCTAACTCATTTTATGAGACCAGTATCACCCTAAGAACAAAACCAGACAAAGATATTATTCTCACTTTCACCAAACTCACTGTCCTTGAGTCAGATCCGATTCACAGGGACCCCTCCTTGGGTTTCCGAGGCGATATCACTACAGAAGTAGATTGCCCAATCTTCCTTCCAAGGAGCTGCTGGTGAGTTTGAACCTACAGCCTTCTGGTTAGCGGTCAAATGCCTCAGGCACTTAACCACCAGAGCTCCCAAGATATTACTAGGAAGCAAAATAACAGATCAATCACTCCTGAACATAGATGAGAATGTTCTCAACAGAGTATTAGCAAATCAACAACTTCTTATTTTGGGGAAAGACTATACTGAACACATGTCAAATCTGCATAACTTAGCTAAGGTAAATTGTGACACTAAGAAGTATACAAGACATTAATTTTCTTTTTAAAAATATATACCTCTCAGTTTTTTAAAAAAATATCTTAAATGAGATCTCTCCTATATAGGGAATACCATAAAAATATAGAAATTATTTAATATTTTTAGATTTTATACAAACCATCTTCATGTACTCTCCTTTGGATAATGAATTCTAGATTCAATACTGTAGAGAAATTGTAATCTGCTCAGAAAATGTGGAAAAGTACCTAAAGTTGTTATTCACTAGTAAATTAATTACTTGAATAACTATTTATTTATTACACACTTCTATAATAATAATAATAATAATAAAGTACACAAAAATAAGGGACATTTTTGGCAAATGCTGTAACATAGACAATTTTGCTACAATGGCAATTATCAACCAAAAATATGGGTGTGGTTATATAGGTAGCTATGTCTGACATATATGTGTGTGCAGGTACAGGTTTATCTGTAGGCATATGTAGGTAAATGTGTGTGCTGAATATCTATTCATGTATATAATAAAACACATGGGAGCACAGTTATGAATACTTCCTAGACATAACTAAACACCACACAGGATTTGTTTGCTAGATTTGAAGGTTTAGGACCACAGTCTCATGGGACAACTTAATCAATTGGCATAACATAGTTCATAAAGTTTATGTTCTACATCCTAGTTTGGTGAATAGCATCTGGAGTCTTAAAAGCTTGCAAGAGGCCATCTAAGATACAACTACTGGTCTTTACTAATCTGGAGCAAAAGAGAAAGCAGGAAACCAACTCAAAGGAAAAACTATTCTATAGGACTAATAGTCCACATGAACCACTATTTCATATATCTTGAGACTAGAAGAACTAAATGATGCCCAGCTGCACTGCCAACAATTCTGACGAAGATCTCAATATATGATATGGTCCCATGTAAAATGAGAAAAAAATTTAGAACGAACTCAAATTCTTAAAAAAATGGCTAGACTTACTGGACTGGTAGAGACTAGAGGAGCCCCTGAGACAATTGGTCTGATATGCCCTTTAAACTTGGAATTGAAACTACTCCAGAGATCATCATTTAGCTAAAAAGCTAAACACCATATTGGCTCATAAAATAAACAATAACACCAGTGAATACTGAGATCTTTTTAAAAATTATCTATATCAAACCAAATGATCAACATTTATCCTAAAACAAAAATGAGAAGATAAGGAGGGGAATAGAGAAGCTAGATTAATGGAAACAAAACAACCAGAAAGGAATAATGAGAATGATGACACATCATGAAAATGTAACCAATGTCACTGGATAATATGTGCTGTTGTTGTTAGGTGCCATTGAGTTGGTTTGGACTCTTAAGGACCCAGTGTGCAACAGAATGAAATACAATTTAGTTCTGTACCATCCTCACAATTGTTGCTATACTTAAGTTCATTGTTACAGCCACTGTGCCAATCCATCTCATTAAGGGTATTTCTCTTTTGTGCTGACCTTATACTTTACCAAGCATGATATTCTTCTCCAGGGATTGATCCCTCCTGACAACATGATCAAAGTACAAGAGGTGAAGTCTCTGTATTTCATCAAGACAGATTTGTTCCTTCTCCTAGCATTCCAAAGAAGTATATTCAATATTCTTTGCCAACATCATAATTCAAATGCATCAATTCTTCTTTGATCTTCCGTATTCATTGTCCAGCTTTCACATGCACACAGGCGATTAAAAATACCATGGTTGGAGTCAGGCATACTTTAGTTTTCAAAGTGACATCTTTGCTTTTTAACACTTTAAAGAAGTCTTTTGCAAAAGATTTTTCCAATGCAATACATCTTTTGATTTCTTGACCGCTACTTCCATGAGCATTGATTGGGGATCCAAGTAAAATGAAAACCCTTGACAATTCAATCTTTTCTCCATTTATCATGATGTTGTTTATTGGTTAAATTGTGAGAATTTCTCTATTCTTAATATTGAGGTGTAATCCATACTGACAGCAGTCTTTGACCTTCACATCAGTGTTTCAAGTCCTCTTCACTTTCTTCAAGTAAGATTGTGTCACCTGCATATCACAGGTAGTTAATAAGTGTTCCTCCAATCCTGACATCATATTCTTCTTCATTTTGTCCAGCTTCTTACACTATTTAATCAGCATACAGACTGAATAAGTATGGTGAAAGGATACAAACCTGATTCAGACCTTTCCTGATTTAAAACCATGCAGTATCTCCTTATTCTGTTCAAAGGATTGCCTCTTGGTCTTTGTGTAGGTTCCTCATGAGAATAGTGAAATGTTCTGGAATTCCCATTCTTCCCACTGTTATCTACAATTTTTTATGATTCACAAAGTCAAATACCTTTGCATAGTCAGTGAAACACAAGTAAATATCTTTCTGGTATTCTCTGCTTTCAGCCAAGATCCATCAGACATCAGCAATAATATCCCCTGTTCCGCATCCTCTTCCGAATCCATCTACAACGTTCTGGCAGTTCACTTTCTGTGTAGTGATGCAACATTTTTTAATTACTTTCAGAAAAATTTTACTTGCATGTGATATCAATATGTTGTTGTTGTTGTCATGTGCCATCGAGTTGGACCCGACTCATAGTGACCCCTCCTTGGGTTTCCGAGGCAGTATCACTACGGAAGTAGATTGCCCCATCTTCCTTCCGAGGAGTGGCTGGTGGGTTTGAATCACCAGCCTTCTGGTTAGTAGTGAAATGCCTTAGGCACTACGCTACCAGAGCTATTGTTAAATGGAAACCTACTTCGCTATTTAAATTTCACCAAAAATACAAGAAAATATTACTTAAAAATTTAGCAAATCAAATGCACTAATGTATACAAATTATACATATGACCAAACAGGACTTATTCCAAGTATGGAAAGGTGATTTAACACCAAAAATGTAATCCATTAAAGAAATATGATAATATGGAATTCATTAAAACTTCTGCTCTGCAAAAGACACTATAAGAGAATAAATAAACAGTTGAAATAATGCCAGTTCTTGAATGTCCTAAAACAAAACACAATAGATATATTTAGGGCATTCAAGAATAATATAAAATATATGAAAAATATATGTGTGTGTATACATAATTCGTATATATGAAAAATTTATAAGAGGAAGCCAGTGTAAATGAAGAATAGTAGCTAAGCATGTTAGGTGCTGTCGAGTCATCTCTGACTTGTAGAGACCCTATGTACAGCAGAACGAAGCACTGCCCAGTCCTGAGCCAGCTCCATGATCCTTGCTATACCTCACCCCATCGTTGTAGCCACTCTGTCAATCCATCTTGTTGAGGGCCTTCCCCTTTTTCATTTACCCTCCACTTTACCAAGCATGATATCCTTCTCCAGGGAACGGTCCCTTCTGACAACATGACCCAAGTAGGTGAGATGAAGTCTGGCCATTCTCGCTTCCAAAGAACATTCCAGCTGCACTTATTCCAGGATAGATTTGGTATTTCTTTTAGCAGTCCCCAGCACTTTCAGCATTCGTTACCAATACCACAACTCAAAAGCATCAACTCTTTCTTTGGTATTCCTTATTCATTGTCCAGCTCTCACATGCATATGAGGTGATTCAAAATACCATGACTTGTGTCAGGTGCACCTTAGTCTTCAAGGAGACATTTTTGATCTTCAGCACCTGAAAGAGGTCTTTTGCAGCAGATTTGTCCAATGAAATACATCATCTGATCTGACTGCTGCTTCCATTGGTGTTCATTGTAGAATCAACTAATATGAAGTCTTTGACAACTTCAATCTTTTCTCCCTTTGTTGTGATGCTGCTTATTGGTCCAGTTGTGAGGATTTTTGTTTTCTTTATATTGAAGTTTAATCCATACTGTAGACTGTAATCTAAAATCTTCATCAGTAAGTGCTTCAAGTCATCTTCACTTTCAGCAAGCAAAGTTGTGTCATCTGTGTATTGCAGGATGTTAATGAGTCTTCCTCCAATCCTGATGCCATGTTCTTTTTCATATAGTCCAGCTTCTCAAATTATCTGCTCAGAATACTCATGGAGTAAGTATGGTGAAAGTATACAACCATGATGCACTCCCTTCTTGATATTAAACCATGCAGTGTCCCCTTGTTCTATTGTAACAACTGCCTCCTAGTCTATGTACAGGTTCCACATGAGTACAATTAAGTGTTCTAGAATTACCATTCTTCTCAATGTTATCCATAATTTGTTATTATCCACACAATCGAATGTCTTTGCATAGTCAATAAAACATAAGTAAACATCTTTCTCATATTCTTTGCTTTGAGCCAAAATCCATCTGACATCAGCAATGATATCCCTCGTCCTACACTGTCTTCTGAATCCAGCATGCATTTCTGGACCTTCTCAGTCAATATACTGCTGCAACCGTTTTTGAATTATCTTCAGTAAGATTTTACTTGCATGTGATATTAATGATATGGTTCTACAATTTCCACATTCTATGGGATCACCTTTCTTTGGAATGGGTACAAATATGGATCTCTTCCAGTCGGTTGGCCAAGGAGCTGTCTTCCAAATCTCTAGGGACAGCCAAGTGAGTGCCTCCAGCCCAGCATCCATTTATTGAAACATCTCAATGGGTATTCCATCAATTCCTGGAGCCTTGTTTTTCACCTCTTCCTTCAACACCATTGGTTCTTGATCATATGCTACCTCCTAAAATGGATGAACATCAACCAGTTCTTTTTGGTACAGTGACACTGTGTATTCCTTCCATCTTCTTTGGATGTTTCCTGCATCATTCAGTATATTACCCATAGAATCTTTCAATATTGCAACTCAAGGCTTAATTTTTTTCTTCAGTTCTTTCAGCTTGAGAAATGATGAGTGTGTTCTTCCCTTTAGGCTTTCCAACTCCATGTCTTTGCACATTTCATTATAATAATTGACTTTGTCTTCTCGAGCTGCCCTTTGAAATCTTCTGTTCAGCTCTTTTATCATGTTATTTCTTCTATTTGCTTTAGCTACACTCTGTTCAAGGGCAAGTTTCAGAGTCTCTTCTGACATCTATTTTAGTCTTCTCTTCATTTCCTATCTTTTTAACAACCTTTTCCTTTTTTCACGAACGATGTTCTTGATGTCATCCCACAGTCCTCTGGTTTTCAGTCATTGATGTTCAATTCATCAAATCTATTCTTTAGATAGTCTTTAAATTGAGGAGGGATATATTCAAGGTAATATTTTGGCTCTTGTGGACTTGTTTTAATGGTCTTCAAATTCAAGTTCAACTTGCATATGAGCAGTTGATGCTGTGTTCCACAATCAGCTTCTGGCCTGGTTTTGGCTGAAGATATTAAGCTTTTCCATCATCTCTTGGCACAGATGTAGGCAATCTAATTCCTGTGTACTCCATCTGGCAAAGCCCAGTTATATAGTCACTGTTTATGTTGTTGAAAAAGGTATACACAAAGAATAAGTCATTGGTCTTGCAAAATTCTATCATGCAGTCTCCAGCATCATTTCTGTCACCAAGGCCAAATTTTCCAACTACCAGTGATTCTTTTTTGTTTCCAACTTTGGCTTTCCAATCACCAGTGATAATTAGCATATCTTTATTGCATATCCAGTCAATTTCAGACTGCAGAAATTGGTAAAAATCTTCAAGTCCCTCTTTGGCTTTGGTGGTTGGTGCATAAATTTGAATAATAGCCGAATTAACTGGCCTTCCTTGTAGGCATATGGATATTATCCTGTCACTGACAGCTCTGTACTTCAGGATAGATCTTGAAACATTTTTTGATGATGAATGCCATGCCATTCCCCTTCAAGTTGTCATTCCCAGCGTAGTACATCATATAGTTGTCTGATTCAAAATGGCCAAAACCAGTAAGTTTCAGCTCACTAATCCCTACGTTATCAATCTTTATATGTTCTGTTTCATTTTTGACAACTTCCAATTTTCCTAGATTCACATTTTGTACATTCCATGTTCCAATTATTAATGGATGTTGCAGCTGTTTCTTTTTTGAGTTTTGCCACATCAGCAAATGGAGGTCCCAAAAGCTCTACTTTATCCATATGATTAATGTCAGCTCTACTCTGATAAGGTGGCTCTTTCCCAGTCGTATCTTGTGTGCCTTCTGACCTGAGAGGCTCATCTTCTGGCACTGTATCAGACAATGTTTCAAGGCTATTCACAAAGTTGTCCAGTAACGTATTAGACAGTGTTTCACTGCTGTTCATAAGTTTTTCACTGGCCAGTTCTTTCAGAAGTGAATGACCTCTTCCTTCTTCTGAGTCTGCCACAGTCAAGGAAGTTCCACTGAAACCCATCCACCATGCTGGCATTTGAAACACCAGTGGCATAGCCTTCAGTCTCACAGCAACACACAAGCCACCAGAGTATGACAAACTGACAGACAAGTTAGTAGTTTCCCTTAGATTCCTGACTGGGGTCTTTCCCTCCTATGGGTTCCAACAATTGGTCCTGGCTGTCGTTTCCATTTAGTAATATACACCTAGTAACTATTAAGTTAAGCATACTACTAGGTATATATTAATAATTTGTAATATAATACCATTGTTGTTGTTGTTGTTGTTTGCCGCCGAGTCGGCCCCGACTCATAGCTACCCCTCCTTGGGTTTCTGAGGCAGTATCACTACAGAAGTAGGATTGCCCAACCTTCCTTCCGAGGAGTGGCTGGTGGGTTTGAACCACCAGCCTTCTGGTGAGCAGTCAAGTGCCTTAGGCACTATGCTACCAGAGCTCGGTATTATATATGATCATGGCAGTGGTGGTTCAGTGGTAGAATTCCCACCATCCATGAAGGAGACTTTGGTTTGATTCCTGGCCAATGCATCTCATTTGCAGCCACCACACATTTGTCAGTGGAGGCTCGTGTGTCGTTATGATACTGACCAAGTTTCAGCAGAACTTCCAAACTAAGACAGAGTAGGAAGAAAGGTCTGGTGATCTACTTCCAAAAATCAGCCAGTGAAAACCCTGTGAATCACAACAGTCTGATCTGCAATCAGTTATGGGGATGACACAGGACTGAGCAATGTTTCTTTCTGTTGTGCATGGGGTCGCCATGTGTTGGGGGTCTTTCATAGCTGACAATAACAAAATATATGTAAGGTAATATACATTTTAATGGTTATCATACTTTGCTTCTCCCCTTTCCCCCAATAGAGCTACTTAAGTTCATTAAAAATCACAGAGAGTATAGCCTTGTGGAAGCAAGATCCAGATGAGGCAAATTTCTATGCTGTGATTGTGTGTGGGTATGAATATGTGTTTCACAATAAGAAGATTTATCAAGGCCTTGGAAGCAAATAATAATAATAAATAACACTAAGAGCTATCATATATGGAACACTTATTCCAGACCAGTCACAATGCTCAGCACTTTTATCTCATTTATCTTGAACTTTCTACCCTCTATATCATTTACTATTCCCAACTTTTACCAAGCCATAGAAATTGAGTGGCCAAACAAATAGGGTAAAAGCAGAGGGCTGGCATAACACTGATGCGGCTTTTGATAAGATATAATTTATAAATAAATTTTTATGACAAAATAAAAAACTTATTTAAATCATTCTAAATCAGCTAAAACAAACATCAATAGAAATTATTATCACTGGTTAGTTTTAAAAGGGAAAAATCTGAAGTGTGAGTATTTTATTGAACACGACATCATATGATATATATGAGACACTGGCTTCTATAAACAGTCTCAATGGTTTAGAAATTAAGATGTTGATTTTCATTAATACTTCACTTTCTGCAATACAACCCAATTCTGCTTTAGTCTCCCTTTCAAATAACTGCCTCTGGTTCACCATATGCTGTTGATAATAAATTTTACAGTTTTATTATTTTTTTTAAACTTTAAAGAAAGTTTTTTTAATGTTCCTTAATATATGTTTCATGATTATTGCTATAATCATTTTTGACAGCATGGTGACAATAAATATTCTACAAATATTCCTCCTCACAAATGAAATCCCTATGTTCCTACCTTTAAGCAGTAGACCTCAAATCGAAGATAAATGGAAAGGTATGTAAAGTGTACAAAAGTAAATTAACTTAGCATTACCTATACAGCCCCGCAATGGTGTAATAAAATGTTTAAATAGCCCTTTACCATATTGTGTTGTTGTTATGTGCCGTTGAGTTGGACCCGACTCATAGCGACCCCTCCTTGGGTTTCAGAGGCAGTATCACTATGGAAGTAGATTGCCCCATTTTCCTTCGGAGGAGTGGCTGGTGGGTTTGAACTGCCAGTCTTCTAGTTAGCAGTCAAGTACCTTAGGCACTAAGCTACCAGAGCTCCCTCCTTACCATATTAGTAATACAATAAAGTTCTATAAATGCCTTATTGTCTAACCAGACACATTGATCAACATTACTCTATGTCCCAAAATTTCTAGAACACTTGGGACAAATGGTGACATATAATTCTATTTGCCACTGTAATCTTGCCATGCCTTGAATAGAATGTGATAGTTCTTTCCTCAAAGTAAAAAACCAACATATATAGCCAGATTATCAAAAACAATCCAACAAGTACCTCAATGAGTTTCAAAATGTTATTTCTACTGAGCTTGCCAAAATGTAAGGCAAAAATGAAACTGGATTATCTTGCTCTGAAAAAAAATAGCCTGGACCCTTATCCACAAGCTAATGGAGAATATATATTTTATATAATCTATATTTCTTTATAGGAGCGCTTGTAGCATAGTGCCTAAGGCACTTGACTGCTAACCAGAAGGCTGGTGGTTCAAACCTACCAGCCACTCCTCGGAAGGAAGATGAGGCAATCTACTTCCGTAGTGATACTGCCTCGGAAACCCAAGGAGGGGTCGCTATGAGTCGGGTCCGACTCCAAGACACATAACAACAATGACAACATATTTCTTTATAGAAGCAAAAGTACAATCACTTTCTAGAAGAAAAATTTGGCAAGTAAGTAACTACACTTTTTGGTGATTAATATTTCTGGAGGACATCTCAAGATACTATATAAACACTTTTTAATGTGAATATATCTCTCCTAACTCTGAATTGAATAGGAAGAGTGGAAGTAGCTGGGTAGAAGAGTTAGTAATAGGGGTGACGAGGCAAGGGCAAAGCAAAGTCAGGAAATAGATGCCAGTTAGTATGCTCTTTCTGTCAGTCATTGGGCTAAATGCTTTTCTTTTCTTTTTCTTTCTTTTTTTTTTTAATCCTCATAACAACCCTGGGAGGTAGATATCATTATCTCATTTTATAGGTAGTTCGAGGTTTAGAGAAGTTAAATAAATCTGTTCAAGGTCACACATCAGTAAATTGCAAGAGCTAGGCTTTAAAATCCAAAGCCTAAACTATTTACCATTCTGCTCATACAACCTCTTGAAAGTTATTTTTAATGTGATTCATAATATTGTTGTTTCCTGTGTGAAAACAGTTGGAACCATGTCAATTCATAAATGCCCTGAGACAAAACACTAGCAAATGTTTATTTCAACAGACTACAAGAAAAGCTTTTTTTTCCCGTTCTATTGACTAGTGGTACCCTACAGCTACACAGGGCAAGAGAACTACAGAGGCTGAGGTAACAAAGCTGTTGTGGTGAATTTAGGTCATCGGTGAGTCTCAGCATTCTTCTCATTTCAGTGAAGGCCAATGACACTTTCCCTCCTAAAGTCAATCAATGGTATTTTCTTGAATAAATGAAAAAGAATTATATATTTAAGTCTTCCTATTGGATTTTTAAAAATGAATATAATGGATTTATTTGTAAAGACTGAGACTTACTGCCATCAAGTCGATTCAACTCATAGCGACCCCTCCTTGGGTTTCTGAGGCAGTATCTCTATGGAAGTAGATTGCCCAATCTTCCTTCCAAGGAGTGGCTGGGGGGCTTGAACTGCCAGCCTTCTGATTAGCAGTCAAATGTCTTAGGCACTATGCCACCAGAACTCCTTTATTTTTAAAAGTGGCCCATATATAAACACTAGAATAAACATATGGTATCAGTCAAATGCATTTCATCAGTATGATAGTGGATATGCAGTTGTTTGATATCATCACAATTTTACACTTACACAATGCTCTCTTTTTAGGATATATCAAAGAAATTTGGAAAATTATAGACTACATTTAAATTCTTAAAGATCCTTTTACGATAATACTAACTACATAACTGATAGGAAAAATATATTGGAATAAATATGCTTTCACCAAAAATGTTGTTGTTGTTAGGTGTTGTGGAGTTGGTTCCAACTCATAGCAACCTTATGCACAAAAGAATGAAACACTGCTCAGTCTTGCACCATCCTCACAGTTACTGCTATGCTTGAAACCTTTGTTGTAGCCACTGTGTCAACCTGTCTCTTGGAAATCTTCCCCTTTACATCAAGCTCAATTGGCATAACATACTAAACAATACATTGTTTCACCTCCTACTTTGGCGAGCCGGGACTGGGATCTTAAAAGCTTGCAAGCAGCCATCTACATGCAATGGTGGGTCTCTCCTCATCCAGAGCAAAGAATAATGAAGAAAACCAAAGTTTCATGGAAACAATTAGTCCTGGTGACTGGTACATCATGCAATCCACACCCTAAATGACTATGAGATCAGAAGAACTAGACAGTGCCTGGCTATCACTGTCAACAACTCAGAGGGGCATCTATGTAGGAGATCCTGGATAGAGAGGGAGAACAATGTGGAACAAAACCCAAAATCATTTGGGAAAAAGGGGGGGGGCAGGTTTGCTGGTCTGATGGAGCCTGATGGAACCACTGAGACTATGGCCCCTAGCTGCCCTTCAGGTCTAGCACTGAACCCACACCAGTGGCTTCCAGCCAAACAAAAGACAGTCATAAGAGTTGAACATATGAATTGAACATCTACTTGAGGTAGATAAAATCCTTGGAGAGAACGATCATTGAGAAAGAAGGGCTGCTTCTGCACAGGGAGACAGCTCAGGGGGCAGGAGTGCATGAAGGGGTGGACACAGGGAAGAGGTAACTATCAGGAGGAAGTGGGAGGGGAGCTGTTGCATTGTGGAAAATTGTAGTCAATGTCATGAGACAAAGTTTATGTGAACACTGTATGGAAAGTGAAATTACTCTGTAAATTTTTACCCAAATCACAATTAAAAAAAAAAAAAAAAAATCTTCCACTTTTTCAATGACCCTGTGCTTTACCAAGCATGATATCCTTCTTCAAAGACTGGTCCCTCCTGACAATGTGACTAAAGTACAAGAGGCAAAGTTTCACCACCCTTGATTCTAAGGAGCATTCTGGGGGTACTTTGTCCAAGAAATTTGTTTGTTCTTCTGGCAGAATATATTCAATATTCTTCACCAAGCCCATACTTCAAATGCATCAATTTTTCTTTGGTGTGCCTTATTCATTTTCCAGCTTTTGCATGCATATGAAGCAATTAAAAATACCACAGCTTGGTTCAGGTGCACCTTAATCTTCAAAGTGACATCTTTGCTGTTTAACACTTTAAAGAAGCCTTTGCAGATTGTCCCAATGCAAATCACAACAAGTCAACTACAGCATAAGAAACTGACAGATGAGTGGTACAAAATAAAAAGAAATCTTAAAATTGAAACAGAAATAAAGAATAGAAAGAAAACAGTTACCTGGGCTTTTAAGAGTAAATTATTCAAAGATAGATGGATTGTAATTTGACAAACCTCATCATAGCAATGATGAAAAATTACTTGTGTTCCCAAATAACACACACATACAAATAAACACTTCTAGGGCAAATGGAGACATCTTAATTCTATGAAACAATGCTGCCAAGTATTGTAAAGAATTCTCTAGAGAAATGTTCCTCTTTTTTTTAAAAAAAACTGCTTAAAAATATCCATTTTATTTGGTTTTTAATATAATCCTCTTTTCTCACAAATATGTTTTAATGTTGAGTAAATAATCATATTAATCATTCACCACTGGTATGTCAGTTTGTCATACTAGAGTGGCTTGCATGTTTCTGTAAGGCTGGAGGTTATGCCACTGGTATTTCAAATAAACAAAAAAACCAAACTCATTGCCATTGAGTTGATTTGACTCATACTGACTCCTCCTTGGGTTTCTGAGGTGATATCTCCACAGAAGTAGATTGCCCAATCTTCCTTTCAAGGAGTGGCAGGTGGGTTTGTACCATCAGCCTTCTGCTTAGCAGTCAAATGCCTTAGGCACCATGCCACCAGAGCTCCCAAGGTCACTCATTGTTGTGGTTGTTGTTATGTGCCATTGAGTCAGACCTGACTCATAGCAACCCCTCCTTGGGTTTCTGAGGCAGTATCACTACGGAAGTAGATAGCCCCATTTTCCTTCTGAGGAGTTAGTCCACAGATTTTAATGGAGCTTTCAGACTAAGACAGAATTGCAAGAAGGACAGGGTCATCATCCACTTCTGAAAAATTGGTCACTGAAAATCTTATGAATAGCAGTGAAACACTGATGTATTACTGAAAAATTTTATAAATAGCTGTGAAACATTGTTTGATATAATACTGAAAGATAAGCCCCTCAGGTTGGAAGGCACTCAAAATACAACTGGGAAACAGCTGCCTCCTCAAAGTAGAGTGGATCTTAATGACATGGATGGAGTAAAGCTTTGGGGACCTTCATTTGCTTATGGGGCACAACTCAAAATATGAAGAAACAGCTGTAAACATCCATTAATCATAATATGGAATGTACAAAATACGAATCTAGTTAAAATGGAAGTTTTCAAGAATGAAATGGAATGCATAAAGATCAACATCCTAGGCATTAGTGAGCTGAAATGGACTGGCCATTGAAATTGGCCATTTCAATCAGATAATCATATTGTCTACTATGCCAGGCATGACAAACTGAAGAGGAAAAGTGATGCATTTATCATCACAAAGAATGTTTTAAGATCTATCCTGAAGTACAATGCTGCCAGTGATAGGATAATATCCTTATGCCTACAAGGAAGACCAGTTAATATTACTATTATTCAAATTTATGCACTAACCACTAAAGCCAAAGATGAAGAAATTAAAGATTTTTACGAACTTCTCCAATCTGTAATTGACCAAACATGCAATCAGGATGTATTGATTATTGCTGGTGATTGGAATGTGAAAGTTGAAAAGAAAGAGGGAGCATCAGTATTTCGAAAATATGTCCTTGGTGATAAAAATGACACTGGAGATTACATGATAGAGTTTTTCAAAACCAATGGCTTATTCATTGCAAATATCTTTTCTCAACTACATAAACAGTGGCTGTACACAGGGACCTCACCAGATAAAATACACAGGAATCAGATCAACTATATCTGTGGAAGGAGCTCTGGTAGTGTATTGCCTAAGGCACCTGACTGCTAACCAGAAGGCTGATGGTTCAAACCCACCAGCCACTCCCTGGAAGGAAGGTTGGGCAATCTACTCCCATAGTGATACTGCCTAGGAAACTCAAGAAGGAGTCGCTGTGAGTCAGGTCTGAGTCGATGGCACATAACAACAACAACAAAAAAAACATATCTGTGTAAAGAAGTGATGGAGAAGCTCGATATCACCAGTCAAAACAAGGCCAGGAGCTGACTGTGGAACAGACCATCAATTGCTCATATGCAAGTTCAGGCTGAAGCTGAAGAAAATTAAAGTAAGTCCATGAGAGCCAAAATATAACCTTGATTATATCCCATGTGAATTTAGAAACCATCTGAAGAACAGCTTTCATGCACTGAACACCAATGACCAAAGACCAGATGAATTGTGGAATGACATCTAGAACATCATACACAAAGAAAGCAAATGGTCATTAAGAAGACAGGAAAGGAAGACCAAAACGGATGTCAGAAGAGACTCTGAGATTTGCTCTTTAATAGAGAGTAGCTAAAGTGAATGGAAGAATGACAAAATAAAAGATCTGAACAGAAAATTTCAAAGGGCAGCTCAAGAAGACAAAGTAAAATAATGAAATGTGCAAAGACTTGGAATTAGAATAACAAAAGGGAAGAACACACTTAGCATTTTTCAAGCTGAAAGAACTGAAGAAAAATGTCAAGCCCTAAGCTGCAATAGTAAAGGGTTCTATGGGCAAAATATTGAATGATAAAGGAAACATCAAAAGAAGATGGAAAGAATACACAGAGTCACTGTACCAAAAAGAACTGGTGGATGTTCAACTCTTTCAGGAAGCAGCATATGACCAAAAACCAATAGTACTGAAGGAAGAAGTCCAAGCAGCACTGAAGGAATTGGTGAATGACAAGGTTCCAGGAATTTACCAAATACCCATTGAGATGTTTCAACAAATGGATGCTGGAGGTACATACACATTTATGCCAATAAATTTGGAAGACAACTATCTGGCCAGCTGACTGGAAGAGATCAGTATTTGTGACCATTCCAAAGAAAGGTGATCCAAAATGTGGAAATTATCGAACAATATCATTAATATCACATGCAAGTAAAATTTTGCTGAAGATAATTCAAAAACAATTACAGAAATATATTCACAGGGACCTTCCCAATATTCAACAGAGGACTCAGTAGAGGACATGGAACAAAAGACACCATTGCTGATGTCAGATGTATCTTGGCTGAAAATAAAGAATACCAGAAAAAAAGATGTTTACCTGTGTTTTATTGACTATACAAAGGCATTCGACTCTGTGGATCCTAACACATTATGGATGATATTGAGAAGAATGGGAATTCTAGAACAATTAATTGTGCTTATGAGGAACTGTACATAGACCAAGAGGCTGTCATTCATACAGAACAAGGGGATACTGCATGGTTTAAAATCAGGAAGGATGTGTATCAAGGTTGTATCCTTTCACCACACTTACTCAGTCTGTATGCTGAGCAAATAATCTGAGAAGCTGGACTATATGAAGAACACAGCATCGGGATTGGAGAAAAACTCACTAATAACCTGTGATATGCAGATGACACAAACTTGCTTATTGAAAGTGAAGATGACTTGAAGCACTTACTGAAGAAGATCAGACTACAGTCTTCAGTATGGATTATACCTCAATGTAATGAAAATAAAAATCCTTAAACTGGACCAATAAACAACCTTATGATAAATGGAGAAAAGATTGAAGCTGTCAAATATTTCATTTTACATGGCTCCACAAACACCCATGGAAGCTGCAGTCAAGAAATTAGATGTTGTATTGCACTAGGCAAATCTGCTGCAATAGATTTCTTTACAGTGTTAAGAAGCAAAAATGTCACTTTGAAAACTAAAGTACACCTAACCCAAGCCATGATATTTTCAATTGCCTCATATGCGTGTGAAAGCTAAACAATGAATAAGGAAGACCAAAGAAGAGTTGATGTCTTTGAATTGTGGTACTGGCAAGGAAAAAGTACTATGGACTGCCAGAAGAACAAATCTGTTCTGGAAGAAATGTACCTGCAATGCTCCTTGGAAGTGAAAATGGCGAGGCTTCTTCTCCCCTACTTTGGTCAGGCAGTCAGAAGGGACCTTTCCCTGGAGAAAGATATCATGCTTGGTAAAGTAGAGGGTCAGCAAAAACAGGGAAGACCCTCAACAAGATGGAATGATGCAGAGGCTTTAACAATGGGCTCAGGTGTCGCAAGGATTGTGAAGATGGTGCAGGACCAGGCAGTGTTTCATTCTGTTGTGGGTAGAGTTGCTATGAGTTGGAGCCAACCTCACAGCACCTAACAATAACAACAACAAATAATCACATTATGTCAATGGCTAATATTACAAATAAAAGGAAGACATTTTCAAATATAAGTGTTGATAGGAAGCTTATGAGAAAGAGCAACATCAGACAATGCTAACCTCCTAGACTGGTGGATCAGATGAAGCTAACAACACAAAGGAATGACTAGGTTTGTATTACCATTCATTCAGAAACAGCAACTCAAAGTGAAATGCAAATATCTATTCTAAAATTAAATTAGTTTTAGACTCCAATGCAGAGTCTCTGAAATGCCCTTTGTCAAGTCCCTGATCCAAATTAAAGCCAAAACATTCCTTACCAGACAGTTCAAAAGCATATATGCATTTATATCGCTTATAACCAAAATAGACCTTTTTGAAAAACAGAAATATCTCTTGCTGCTTACTGTCCGATATTCTAGACAGAAAGTTAAAAAATATTTTTTATAAAACAATGCTAAGAATCTATCACATATACTACTTTTATTTCAAAAGGAGTGTGTTCTACCCTTGCAAAGATTTTAATTCAACTTGCACTAATTATAGATGGCCATAAAGAGTGGAAGCTAAGAGTTTGACCTCTCAAGCAAGACCTACAGCTCTTCCACTTGCTGTTTGTGAGACTTTAGGCAAGTTTCTTAACCTTTCTGTACTCTGTTTCTCTCAATTATAACATAGGAGCTTTGGTGGTGTAGTGGCTAAGGCATTTGACTGCTAACCAGAAGGCTGGCAGTTCAAACCCATCAGCCACTCCTCAGAAGGAAGACTGGGCAATCTACTTCCATAGAGATACCACCTCAGAAACCCAAAGAGGAGTGGCTATGGGTCAGATCCGACTCAACAGCAGAACATATGAACAACAATAGTATCTACTTTAATAGTATCTACTTCATTGCTTGCTAAGAGTGAAGGCAACTTAAAGCACTTACAGATGAAGGGCAAAGACTACTGCCTTCATATGGATAACACCTGACCATAAAGAAAACAAAAATCTTCACAGCTGGACCAATAAACAGTATCATGATATATTTTTTTCATTTTTTAAAATTTAGTTGTCAAGGATTTCATACTAGTTGGATTAGCCGTCACAGACCATGGATGCAGCAATCAAGAAATCAAATGAACTCTTTAAAGTATTAAAAAGCAAAGATGTCACTTTGCATGTGTGACCCAAGACATGGTCTTTTCAATAGCCTCACATGCACTCAAAAGCTGAACAATGCAAAGAAAGATCAAAGGAATATTGATGCTTTTGAATTGTGGTTTTGGAGAAGAATAATGAATATATTGTGGACTGCCAGAAGAATAAACAAATCTGTCTTGGAGGAAGCACAGCTCCTTAGAAGTGAATATTGTCACACATTATCAGGAAAGACTGATTGCCAGAAAAAGACATCATGTTTGGTAAATTATAGTCAGCAAAAATGAGTGAAACCCTCTATGAGATGGATTGACATGGTGGGTGCCACAATGGCTTCAATTACACCAAAGATTGTAAGGATGGTGCAGGACTGAGCAATTTTTCATTTTGTTATAAATAAGGTTGTCATGAATAGGAGCCAATTGGACAGCAAGTAAAAACAATAACTTCATAGTTCTGCTCTGAAGAACAAATGAGTTATTTTATGTTTCCTAAATAGTTTAGTTCTTATTCCTAAAAAAGAGGTGATACCAAAGATTGGGTGAGGTTGTAGAATTATCCCTAAGCCACAAAGTTAGTAAGTGTCAGAGGTGAGCTCAGAGCTCACCTGCTTTACCTCACACATTATTAATATTCACTTCTCTTCCCTTCTCTGTTAGCTCCCAACAGTTGGTGAGCTTGGCAAGGAAGAAGTCTAGAGAGTCTTTCGGTTTTCCCAAAACAGGTTCAGCAACTATCCTAAGATGCACTTCAGGGAGTCCACAACACCATAAGTTGTAAATAAAATTTGCATATACTTGTATCTGTGCTTTTTCTGAGGCATAGCTGAAACAATGGACTCAAACATACCAGCGATCATGAGAATCACACAGGATTGGACAGCATTTCATTCTGTTATACATAAGGTCACCATGAGCCAGAGCCAACTTGACAACAACTAACATTTTTATGAGATAAAAGTCTAGCTTTGATCTCCAGTTTTAACATGTTTTGTGACCTCAAAGAGCTAAAGCCCCACTAAGCATTCTCCTCCCCTCAGCCCTGGCTCCCTTATGGTGATCATTTTCACATCAACACTACAAAGACAAAACTCTGAATATTTCTGCGATTCCTTTATGAGGATGTAAGATAAATGATATCAGGAAGGGAAAGGGAATGATAGTATAGGAAAAGATGCTTGAGAAGGCTGGAGTTTAAAGCAAAAGTGCTCCTAAAAGCTCATTTTCTCAACTTATTTTTATTTATTTTTTTAACATAGTGGATAAAATTAGTAATGGTTACCCTTTCTCTAGAATAACAAACTTCAGGTTTGCAGCTTTCCTTTAAAATATTAAGCTGAAGTAAATTCCTCATATTCTGGTTCCCTGATGATTAATTCAAGGAGTTTCATTTATGGGGTACTCCTTTGTTTGTAAATGCTTCCTTCATTATTCCATTTTCTTAAGTAGTTAATTTAAGGCACCAATCGTTTACTCTTAATTAAAAGCTATTGTAAGGAGCTCCGGTGGCATAGTGCCTAAGGCATTTGACTGCTAAACAGAAGGTTGGCAGTTCAAACCCACCAGCCATTCCATGGAAGGAAGACTGGGCAATCTACTTCCATAAAGATTTACCACCTCAGAAACCCAATGAGAGTGGCTGTGAGTCAGAATCAACCCAATGGCAGTGATCTGGGTTTTGGTTTTTAAAAGTTGTTGTTGTTGTTAGGTGCCATTGAGTTGGCTTTGACTCATAGCTACCCTATGCACAACAGAACAAAACACTGTCCAGTCCTTTGCCATCATCACAAGCATTGCTATGCTTGAGCCCATCATTGCAGTCACTGTGTCAACCCATCTTGTTGAGGTTCTTCCCCTTTTTCACTGATCCTCTACTTTACTTTTCGAGGGACTGGTCCCTTCTGACAATAGCACCAAACTATGAGAGACAGAGTCTGGCCATTCTTGCCTCTAAAGAACATTCTGGCTGTACTTCCTGCAAGTGTATTCTTCTAGCAGTCCATGGTACATTAAGTATTCTTGGCCAAAATCACAATTCAAAAGCATCAATTCTTCTGTGGTCTTCCTTATTCACTGTTCAGCTCTCACATGCATTTGAAGCTACTGAAAATAACCATGGCTTTGGTCAGGCACACCTTAGTCTACAAAGTGACATCTTTGCTCTTTGATACTTTAAAGAGGTCTTTTTGTAGCATATTTGCTTGGTGTAATATGTCATTTTATTTTATTGATTGCTGCTTCCATGGATGTTGGTTGTGGATCCAAGTAAAATGAAATCCATGACAACTTCAAGGATAATAAGCCCTTGAAAACAAGTGGTGGAATTAAAAGTTTGCTTCCAATAAAACTAAAACCATTGCCATTGAGTCAATTCTGACTCATAAGCACATTATGGGACAGAGTAGAACTGTCCCATAGGATTTTTCCAAGGCTGTTAAGTGTTCACAGAAGAAGATTGCCTCATCTTTCTCCCATGGAGAAGCTTTTAGGTTTGAACTTCCAACCTTTTGGTTAGCAGCTGAGTGATTTAACCACTATACCACCAGAGCTCCTTTATTTTCCATAGCAATTAAGAACTCTAACAGTGAGATTAGTGATTGAAGAAATGGCCTCTGTTGCAGGAATTCTATTTCTCTTTGTTAACACACAATAAAATAGAAAATAAGCTAAAATGACATGGCCTGTCTGCTTCTCCAGATCAGAGGCTGAAATTCATAAACTTATACAGAGAACACTCGAAGAGTTGAGTTCTCTAAATCTCTTCCTCCTCCCCTTCACACCCATGAAATTGGCCAGTGGTATGTTCCTCATCAATCCATTTTATATGGTCTAAAGAAATGGAACTTAACTAAAACAAACATAAAAATAATAGGGAGCATTAAACATAGAACTACCATATGACCCATCAATCCCCAGAATTGAAAACAGAAACACAAACAGAAACTTGTACACTAATGTTTATTGTACCACTGTTCACAACAGCCAAAGAGAAATGAAGTCCTGACATATGCTACAACATGTATGAGTCTTGAGAACATTATTCTGAGTCAAATAAAATTAATCACAAAAAGACAAATATTCTATGATTCCATTTATATGAAATAGGCAAATACATAGGATAGCAAAGTTTAGTAATGGTTACCAGGTGTGGGAAGAAGGGGGAAAGGGGAAGTCTTTGCTTCAAAGCAAATGTACAGTGGTAATGGTTATGGAAATGATGAACATAATCAATGTCTCTGAGTTGTACATGTAAAAATATTGAATTGGTAATGTTTTGTTGTATGTAAAAAATTTTTTAAATAGCAGGCAATTATAATGTAACACACCCTGTTGTAAGTGGCTGATATGTATTAACTTAAACAATACAATTCCAAGGGACAAATCATTATAATCCCCATTTTATAAATGAAAAGAACAGAGAACTAGAAATAATTATTTACCAAGTCAGATCTTCTTACCTACATAATTCAATCATGAGATAAAGTACCTGAAAGTGTTTTGTGAACATCAGACACTATTCAAATGCCATTAGTTATTTTCTAGTTTCAGTCCAGTTCTCCAATGTTTGCAGCTGGAAAGGCAGCCAACATGCCAAAAATAAAAGCAATTAAAGTTTTCTGAATATTAGCATCCACCTTCTAAGTTGATCAGGTTAAAAACTTCAGAATCATATATCACTTCTTAAAGTTCACTCTCCATAACTAAGCAACCCTCACACTACATTCACTCTACAGAGTTTCCTTCCTAAAGAAACAGTCTAACCACTACCTTCAATTGCACCCACTACAAATCATATGTTGTATATGAGGCAAGGACCTCTGGTAGCACAGTGGGCAAAGCATTTGGATGCTAACCAGAAGGTCAGCAGTTCAAACCCACCAACTACTCCATGGAAGGAAGATGAGGCTATCTACTTCCATAAAGATTTACAGCCTTGGAAACCTAATGGGGGTTGCTAATGATATGTATACACACACACACATGTGTCAAAAGATTTCAGACCTAGTTCTAACTCCATTATTTATTAATTCTGTGATCTTGGCCATGTTGTTTAACTTCTTTGAAGCTAAAGTTCTTAGTGTATATAATGAGATTATGTAATATTTGCTTGACCTACTGCATAAGCTCTAATGAGAAAAAAAAATCATGTGTGAGAAGGCTGTTTGAAAACTATAAAATTCATTTCAAACATGTAGCTAATTAACAGGTGTAGATTACAAAATAAGCAAAGTGACCATGGATTTATTTGTGCTTGCTAATCTGTCATGAACAATCTCACATGGGTGGTGAAAAACATGTGAAACTTCATGACAGATTAGTAAGCACAAGTAAACCTGTGCTTACCTGACTTATTGAGTAATCCAACACTGAACACTTACTAAAGAGAAAGTCCAAATTTCTTCACTGGGCATTCAAACTCTCCAAAATCTATACACAAGCTGCCTAATCAGATCAACTCTCACTAAAAGCACAACCCTAATTCCCCAATTACAGTCTGAAATTGACCAAACATGCAATCAGGATGTGTTAATTATCACTGGTGACTGGAATGCAAAAGTTGGAAACAAAGAAGAATCACCGGT
>NW_006921687.1:8252456-8253094 GCF_000298275.1 Orycteropus afer afer | reverse complement strand
AATGTACCAAACAGTGTTTCTTTGCTATTCATAAGGTTTTCCCTGGCCAATTCTTTGAGAAGTGGATGGCCTCCTCCTTCTTCCTAGTCTGTCTCGGTCTGTAAGCTGGGCTGATACCTTTGCACCATGTGCATCCTGATGGGTTAGAAACACCAGTGGCTCAGCCTCAAAACTCACATCAACACAGGGATCCAGGTGAGGAGAGGAACTCAGGCATGCCCAAAGCAGCAGTGAGGGAGAGCAGGAAATAGGGGATTAAAAACCAAGAACCCTGACAGAGAAGCAGTCAGCCACAGGGATCCAAGTGAGAAGAGGGAAATTAGGCACACCCAAAAAGGCAGGGCAGGAGAGTGGGAGAAAGGGAATAAAAAAGCCAGGAACCTGGACAAAGGAGCAGTGAGCCGCAGGGATCCAGGTGAGGAGAGGAACTCAGGCACACCCAAAGCAGCAGTGCAGGAGAGCAGGAAAAGGAGATTAAATGCCAGGAACCCGGCCAAAGGAGCAGTCAGCTGCAGGGATCCAGGTGAGGAGAGGGAACTCAGACACACCCAAAGCAGCTGTGCGGGAGAGCAGGAAAAAGGGGATTAAAAGCCAGGAACTCAGACAGAGGAGCAGTGAGCTTCAGGGATCCAGGTGAG
>NW_006921687.1:8237322-8252206 GCF_000298275.1 Orycteropus afer afer | reverse complement strand
TAAAATTGCTGTTGAGTTGATCTCAGCTCATGGTAACCACATGCGTCAGAGTATAATTGTACCCCATAGGGTTTTCTTTCAGTGGCTGATTTTTCAGAAGTAGATGGCCAAGCTTTTCTTCTGAGATGCCTCTGCATGGACTGAAACCTTCAAGCTTTCAGTTAGCAGCCAAGCAAGTTAATTGTTTTCGCCACTCAATGTATATATAATGGCCCTTAAAAGTATTAGGCTCATGTTAGTTAAAAGCTCATTTCTCTCTTTCCCACAGATCTGTAAATCCTTGGAGGGCCAAAACCATTCATTTCTTATCCATTTGTACTACCAAGTGTTGATCATATGTCTTCCATATGATCAATAAATGCTTACTGAACTGTAATGAATTTTAAAAATCTTTATTGGTCCTCTTCTTAGAACTTTCTCTCCCTACTCTACCTTCCCTTTTCTTTTCTTACCATCCAGAGCTAAACAATGGTACAAAGTAAGAAAGTTCACAGTTTAATTCAGTTTTGGTTATCTAGTGTTGCTCTAACCGAAAGTACCATAAGTGAATGGCTTGAACAAACGGGGATTTATTATCTTACAATTTAGGATGCTAGAAGTCTGAGGTCAAAATGCCAGCTCTGCCTCTTGCTCCCAGCCCACTGAAACTGGAGGTTTCCCTTAACTCATGCAGCTGCTGACTGCTAAGGCTGAAAAACCCAAGGTTGACAAGTAAAATGGCACAGTTCCAAGATTATTAAGCAACACACCAGGCCACTAGTGAAAGTCCAGAAACTGTCCCAAGATCAGCAGGCAATATTGCAGGCTGATGAATGAAGACTTGGCTACCTGCAGGGTCTAAGCATGCCAAAAAGCTCAAGACCTTTCTCAAAGTGTCTTCTTATAGGGATGAAGCAAACCACATCCCTAAGGCAGCTACTCGACTGCTCACAGCAGATTCTACCATGGAGTTGATTACCAGTGTCATCACAGGGAATAACTACATCCAGCTGCCCAGCCGTTCAAAACCAGGCCCAGTCAAGTTGACACATAATCTTAACCACCAGAGAGAGGGATGACAGGACAGAGGAGAATCCCTTGGAAGGTATTGTTTCCCAATCTTAATTCCTGGTGTTTTCAAACAAAAATGTTCTATGAGAGTCTCAAGCCCTTCACAGAGTATATAAACACTTGATAATTGATTTCAAATACTGGCGCTAGTGACTGAAATTGCATCACAGTAAAGTGTTACTATTATATATCTCACACATAAATTGCAAAGAGCTTTATATAATTTTTTTTTATAATTTTATAGTAATATATGTCCTTGTTCTTTTAGACAATAAAAAAAGTAGAAAAAAATCATGTCTCTGACAAAAATTTGCATTCAAAATTCTTATAACAAGAATTCAGAGATCCTATTTCCACTCCTCGGAAGGATGGTTGGGCAATCTACTTCCGTAGTGATACTGCCTCGGCAGCCCAAGGTGGGGTCGCTATGAGTCAGGGCTGACTCGATGGCACATAACAACAGCAACAACATTTCCTTTTAAACAGTAAGGAAAAAGTTTTCTCAGCTGACCAAAGCAGCAAAGACTCAGCTCACATTAGGAAAGATTATAGCTTAACAAAAACAACAAAGGGAATTTAGGTGTCTATGGGTTTTCTCCGGAATGCATTCTCGAACAAACGAAGTGCTTCATCTAAACCTTAATAACCAACTGCATTCAACAGAGCAGCAGAACAAACTTTGATGTCTCTCTTGATATTCAAAGGCAGATTCTGAAGGGAAGAAGCTGTCTAGCCAGTTGAGGAAGGCACTCACAAATGTCTCAGCTATACCAAGGTTCAAATTAACCTTGAATATTCTACTCCATGGCTTCAATGAAGTTTTCTTCCTGAAACATTAAACTCTTAGCCCAGCATGTTACTTACAAAGAAAAGACTTTGCAGAAGAAAGTATTTTCATTTATCACAGTGGGAAATGTAGAAATGGGGGATATGGGAGACACATGGGAATATAATCTGGATTCTATAAACCAGTCTGAAAATCATTAAAAAAAAGTAACAGCCAAAGTTCTAGTATATTAAACTATAACTAGGAGGCATATATAAGTGTTCAGGTTTACAGATGAGAAAAATGAAACAAGAGATACCAAATTATTTGCATAAAATCATGCTGTCATTTAGTGTCAAAACTCTAATTCGAGTTCAAGTTCTTTATGCTCATTTCAATGCCTTTCCCAATATACCATACATATCTCCTGAAAGAGTGACACTGAAGCTAATATCTGAAGGATGAGGAGGAATTCACGAGATGATCGGAAGATGAGTCAGAAGGAAGGACGTATAAAAATCCTGGGGTTGGCAGAGTGAGACATGTGGGAGGAACTAGAGGAAGGTAATTATGGCTGGAGGAGCAACTACTGGAGGTGAAGTGAGGTGAGACCTGAGGCTGGAGAGATGGAAGGGATCAGATGAAACCGGGCTTTTGAAGCCTGTGAAGGAGTTTGGCCTTTATTCTGAGGGAACTCAGGAGCCAGGGGAGGTCTTTGAGCAGAGAGATGACAAGAGATTTCTAGCTGGGCAGCATCAATGCACTAGACATTATAGAGAGTGTTACGGTGTCAAGAGGGTAAGGGGTGTTCAGGCAAGGCCCAAGGTCAGAGATCTAGAGGGCAATATCAGTGATGGGAGTTAGAATAGGCAGTGGACAATAGCACTTTGAGAGAATATCTGAAATATAATCAGGGGAACTTTCAGAAATATTGAAAAGGCTCTAGTAGCAGGAAAAGGAGCTCTGGTGGCATAGTGCCTAAGGCATTTAACTACTAACCAGAAGCCTGGCGGTTCAAACCCACCAGCCACTCCTCAAAAGGAAGACTGAGCAATCTTCTTCCATAGACATACTGCCTCAGAAACCCAAGGAGGGGTCACTGTGAGTTGGAACAGACTGGACAGCAGTGAATTTTGGTTTGGTCAGGAGTAGGAAATACATCCCATGTATCAATATGATCTAGGTGCTAAAATATCTTCTCAGTGCATTTTTATAGTCTGCTAATTGGACATTAATTTTTTATGTGTTAAAATTCCCTATTATCTGAATATTTAACTTGCCAGAATATGAACCACTTATATACATGCACATTCTATTTATTTATGCATCATTTTACAGGCTATATAGGGTTTTTCCATCCATTTTTTATTTAATCCTTGAAAGATCCTTGTAAAGTTGGCGAGATAGTAAACACTGTCCCCATTGTATAGATGAGGACCACAGAGATAAAGTGGCCAGAGCAGAACATGATCATAACTGTACAAAAGTTAGCATGTGTTTTCTTCTACCCCATCTGTCCAAACTTGCTACATATCAGAGATCCTAAAGAATCCACAAAAATCAAATTACATATGTGTGCAGGTGAATAAGTGAACTTAGGTGCCAAGAAAAAAAAAATTGAAGAGTCAATGCTGCTGTAATCATATTTTTGGAATCCCTAATTAGGATATTACGCATGAACGCACTGCCATCAAGTCAGATCTGACTCATAGCGACCCTTCCTTGGGTTTCCGAGGCAATATCACTATGGAAGTAGATTGCCCAACTTTCCTTCTGAAGAGTGCCTGGTGGTTTAGAACTGACAGCCTTCTGGTTAGCAGTCAAATGCCTTAGGCACTATGCCACTAGAGCTCCCAATTAGGATACTGGGGATGGTGAATTTTACCACAATTAAGCTAGTGAAAGAATGTTTGTTTTGGAATTGAATATTGGGGGAAATACCACCTTGTAATAATCATCGTTGTCATAATAATAACTAACACCTGTAGAAGTCACACATTGTACAAGGGGCTGTTCTTAGTGTTTTACTTATATTAACACATCAGTCCTCAGTATAAGCTATGACTTAGGTACTATTATTATGTATACGACACAGAAGGAGAAACTGAGCAGTGAGTGGCCAATGACTTGCACTAGGTCTCACAGGTAATAAGTGAGTAAGAAGATTCAGAAGAGTCAGATTTAAACTTAGTCACATTGAACCAGATACCATGCCCTTAACCAACGATTCTGTGCTACCTCTCATATTGCCAGCAAAATCTGTCTCCACCTTCCCAGGAGGGTGCTTGAACTTCAACCTCTTCCCAAGTACAAATACATCAGTGATATATGTTAGAAAGAATACTGACTCAGGATAACAGGATGTTGCTGCTCGATTTGGGAAACCAACAAAAGGGCAGCTATAACTTAATCACTGTGAATAATGAATGATTCAGACATCAATATTCAAAGTGAAAAGCAAATATGGGGCAGCTACTATCTGGCACATTTCAAATAAATCTGTAAATTAGTTAATAGTATTGATATCACTGTTAATTTCCTAGTCAGTATGATTTTTGCAACTATTCTTTCAATCTGAAATGATTTCAAAATTAAAATTTAGAAGGAAAAACACAGGGGGAGGGGGGTACGCTCTGCGTCCATCCAGGGGCCAAGGAAGAAGTTTGGCACCCTCACCTTCCGGCAAACCACCACTACCTCTAAAACAGACCACCTCCCTGCAGGAATTGCAGAGCTGTGGTCAGAGCCCTGCAGCAGAGTAGGTGGCTGTGATAAAACACAGCACAATTTAAATGGTGTAAATAATGTTGAACCAACAGGAAAGAAAGCTTAGCCAAAACAAAACTCATCCAGAAAATAGGCCATGTTCTCCATGCCACTCCTAACATGGCTTTACAGTTAAGGTGTAAGAATTTGACTATCATCATAGATGGGCTAGAAACGAGGGGATATATTTCTCTTATTTCCTGCACAATCTTGCCACACGCCTATAAAATTCACCTTCCTACAAGAAACCAAAAAATATCTGGGAATCAAGGATCCAGAAAATAAAAAACCAAACTCACTGCCATCCAACCCTTGAAAGGCAAGAAACAAAGGAAGTGAGCCCTACAATGGCTAGACTTACTGCCTAGAGAAAGTTTTCAGCAGTAGTGCACGGAGGGGGACCAGGGCAGAGCCCTTAGGTCTGCTCTGACTTAAGGGGATGGAGCTAGAAGTCTTGGGAAATAATGAAGACTAGAGATCAAAGAGCAAAGATGGGAGAGCAGAGGGCTGCTCAGAGAAAGGGCTCTGCAGATATCAGCAGCTGGAACTCTGACCATTTTTTACCTTGAGAACAAAGATCTGTGTTGTATTCAAAATAGAGCACTTGGATTTTTAAAACCTTCACTTCTGCAATATTTGATGTATATTTGATTTTATTTTGTATTTGAATTTTCACTCACAATGAAAGCTCTTTAGGGGAAAGACATAACTAAGGTTGGGCAATCCTACTTCCGTAGTGATACTGCCTCGGAAACCCAAGGAGGGGTCGCTATGAGTCGGGGCCGACTCGACGGCAAACAACAACAACAACAACAAGGTTTAAAGTAGAAATCAGAACTATATTGACCTTAGCACACAGTACACAAAACTTATATACAAATATTATTCATGTCAGGATTTTAAAGTTTGATTAACATGTCTATCAGTCTTGTACAAGTAATGAATACATCACAATCATGGTATATATAAAAATGAATGCATGCTTGTTTTCATTATATAATTTTTAAAACATCTAATTTCTCTCTAGACCTGGGGAGACTACATTGAACTACACACAGGGGAAGTTTAATTTGGAAATTTGCTAAGGAAATGAAAGATTTCAGTCTGTTTTTTCAATATTTATGCTGGTAATTAAATTCTTTTAGTCAGGTCAAACAAAGTGTAAGATATTTCCGATGTAAAAAAGTTAGAAATCAATGCTAAAATACCAGTTTGTTAGGTTGTAATGATCCACGTGTCTGATGCATCCTGAAAATGAGGAAGTCTGTCTCCAGAGATGCAATCACTTTCCCCAGTCTTTAGGAAAAAAAAAAAGGAAAGGATGAGAAAAACAAGAGTGAATAGTAATTACATGACTGCACAGCCAGCAGGCTGAAACACTAAAAAAACAAATACATAGACAAAAATAAATAAAACAAAAACCAAATTTATCACACAATCCTCTTTCAGTCCTTATCCAAAGTAGGTTTTTTGTTTGGTTTTTATTCATAGATTACCCCAGGGTTCCTGTGTCAGGTGCCCTGTGTACCATGTCATGAGCCCACCAAGCCATAGACCCACAACTCATTCTAATTCACACAAAGTTACCCTGACTCAATTATTTTTTAACTGTTAATGAGTTGATAGCTTCATATTGCTAATGACCTTCACAGAAACTTATTTAATCTAATATTTTCTTTTTATTTGCAGCCAGTTTCATTTTGTCACTTATGTTCTATTACAGTGTTACTGTATTTCCAGTCTCCAAACCACATGTAATTTTATGTCTAAATGAAGAATGTCATTTGTTTTTCTATGGATGTAGAATCAATTCCTTCTCAGCATTCTCATCTGTGTTTCTCCTGCTGTCCCAACACAGGGTTTTTCACAGAAGGCATTTAATACATCAAACTGGATTTATGCAAGAATAATTCCATTCACACCCTATCTTTTTAAATCTAATGAAGCTCATGGCGATATTTAAAATGGTTATATTAAAATATATTGTTTTGGGCCTAAACTTGAAGTTATGCCCAAATCAAATTTCTCCGAAATTTTTCCAGTCTAAAGTTCCAGATCCTAGTGGTTACACATGTCAAACAAAATTGCCATCATCGACCAAGTTGGTATAATGCAAAAGGGTAAAACACTAAGGACTAACAAAAGCTAAAGTTAAAAAATAACATTTCCTCAATCTTTCCCTAAACAATTCTCTTTCTCCTTCTTTCTCTCTTCCTCCTATACTTTCTGTCTCTCTCCCTCATCTGTCACAAACACACACACACACACACACACATCTCCAGAATCCATACTCCTCCATTGTGTGTAAAAGATTTAATCAAAAGCAAATGCTTCTCGAGTGGAAAATAAATACTAACTGGTTTCAGTTCATTCATTCTGCAAATTGGAGAACTAGAATTTTCTAATCCACATGTTATGACTGTCAAATTCTTTCATCTGATTGAAATCAGCCAATATAACACATTTTTATATTCTCATTTTATTAAAATAACAAGAAAAAAAAAGAAGGGATGAGAAAAATAAGAGTTTAATAGCTTCTATTCGGAATAAACTAGTATGTGAAATCTAGTGAGTAAAACACGTTTTATTAATGAAACAAAAACTTTCCTGGCTACTTGGAGTGAATGTTGATATTTTGAGAGCTGAAACCAAATTAAGTTTACAACATTGATGAAAAGGATTTTACAGTTAGTTTTTCACTTACTTACATGATATTTAACTATACTGGATCCAGTGCTACCTATAACAATAATCCTATTAAAAGGAGCTCTGGTGGCATAGTGCCTAAGGCACTTGACTGCTAACCAGAAGGCTGGTGGTTCAAACCCACCAGCCACTCCTCAGAAGGAAGATGGGGCAATCTACTTCTGTAGTGATACTGCCTTGGAAACCCAAGGAGGGGTCACTATGTGTCAGGTCCAACTCCATGGCACATAACAACAACAACATTAAAAAAAAAAAAAAAGGAAGTTTAAAGTCTGCATATATCTTATATTTTCTTTTTGAATCAACTTTATTAAATATAATTTGTATGAAATAAAAATGTACTATTTTAAGTGTACATTTTGATGAATTTGGAAGGAGTTCTGTTGGTGCAGTTGTTAAATCACTGCTGCTAACTATAATGTCAGTGGTTCAAATCTACCAACTCCTTAGCAGGAGAAAGATGAGGTACTCTGCTTCTATAAAGATTTACAGCCTTGGAAACCATATGGGATAGTTCTACTCTGCCCTAAAGGGTCTCTATGAGAATCACCTCAATGGCAGTGGGTTTGGTTTAGTTTGGTTTAGATATTTTGACAAAAGCATATATATATTTTATCTCTTTCAAAAGTTCCCTTGTGCCTCTCTCTTAGTTCTCCAGTGCTGCTATAACAGAAATACCACAAGTGGATGGCTTTAACAAACAGGAATTTATTCTCTTACAGTTCATGATAAAAAGGATAAAACACTGAGAACTAATTCAGAGTGCTGGCTCTAGGGAAAAAACTAGGCTAGCAGTCTGAGTTCAGAGTGCTGGCAACAATATAATCCAACAAGAGAATTATCTCTAAAATTTATAGAAAACTCTTAATACCTTGACATCAAAAAGACAAACAATCCAATTAAAAAATGAGTAGAAGATGTGAACAGACACTTCACCAAAAAAGATATTCAGGCAGCCAACAAACACATGAAGAAATGTCCACAATCATTAGCCATAAAAGAGATGCAAATTGAAAAATGAGATACCACCTCATTCCAGCAATAATAGAAAAGTTCAACAAGACAGAAAACAACAAATTTGGGTGAGAGTGTGGAGAGATTGGAACTCTTGTACACTACTGGCAGTATACAACCTCTGTGAAAAATAGTATGACACTTCCTTAAAAAGTTGGAAATAAAAATACAAATAGATATATACACACCCATGTTCATTGTAGGACTATTCACAATAGCAAAGAGATAGAAGCAACCTAAGTGCTCATCAACAGATAAATGGAAAACAAAATTATGGTACATATACACAACTATGCAACACTAAAGAATAATGAAGAAAATGAAAGAATAATGAGGTGTTTTGAGGAAAACACTTTATAAGGTGAATGAACTTGGAAGACATTATGCTGAGTGAAATAAGTCAATGACAGGAGGACAAATATTGTATGAGTCCACTGTTGAAAAAAAATCAGGTAATGGTTTACATATGCAAGGAAACTTTCTTTGTCGGTTACCAAAGATGGGAGTAGAGGGGAGGCAAGGGCAAACTGCTAGAGAGGTAAGAGACAAGTATTGACTTGGGTGAAGGGAAAGACAATATACCAAAAACACAAAAATACTAAGGGAAAGGAAGACAGAGAGAGGTGTACCACAGGTACAGACAACAAAGGCAAATACTTTCATACACACTATATGGCATTATCTATCAGTGATAAACATTAATCTATGGTGGATATATTGGTAGAGAGTCAAGATGATCAGGTATGGATAGGCAAATGGGAAAACACCCATGACCATATGTAACTTCGGCAGATATGTGCTTTAAGAATGTCCATATATATAATAGAGCTAATAAGAGACAAAGTTATGATAACTTCTTAACCACCTTGAGGTAGTGAGTGTGGGACCATGGTTCCTGAGGACACCAGGCTTAACTGGCATAACATACTACACAAAAATATTGTTCTACATCCCACTTTAGTGAGTAGTGACTGGGTTTAAAAGCTTGCAAGTGGCCATTTAAGATGCAACAATCGGTCTCTCCTTGTCTGGGGTGAAGAAGGATGAAGAAAACCAAAAATGCATGGCAACAATTAGTCCAAGGAACTAGTGGACCATACGAACCTTAGCCTACGTGATCCAAAGACCAGAAGAACTAGACGGTGCCCAGCTACCAATGGCAACCATTCAGAAAGTGTTCAAAATTGGATAAAGCAGGAAAAAAAATGTGGACCAAAAGTTAAAATCATAAATTTAAAAAAGGCGGGGGGGAGGCAGGGTTTCTAGTCTAATAGAGACTGGTGAAACCCCTGAGACCTACATAGCTCCTAGTCACTCTTCAGGCCTGGAATTGAATTCACTCCCGTGACTTAACTTCCAGACAAATAATAGATAGGCTTATGAGGTGAACAATTACAGCAGGTAGGTATACTCCTTAGAACAATCAACCAAGGGAAATCAGAACAGCATTTGCATAGACAGAAAACTCAAAAGGCAGGAATGCATATGAAAGAAGGAAATGGGAAGAGAGCTGTTCCATGTGGGGACTGCAATCAATGTTATGAAACAAAGTGTGTATGAACTGTTTAATGGAAAATGAATTTGCTCTGTAAACTTTCACCCAATCACAATGAGAAAAAAAAAAAAAAAAAAAAAAGACCAGGAGAAGACTAGCTAGGTTTATGTGCATAAGGAGAATCTTTAACCGTGGATCCCACAAGAATCTCCCATTTGTTCCAGGATGTAGTAGGAGTTGGAGGAGTTGAATCTGGGCTAAAGAATTGTTTTTCTTTAAACCAAATTTCACAGAAGGGCAAGTAAGAGCTGCACAGAGCAGCCTGAATTTCTATGGAGTGTCAACAAAGGAATCTTTGCTCATGTGCAATTCTGCCTTTTAGGCAGATTTAAACAAGATTGTATTACCTTCTCTGAATTTCATAAATCATTTTTTACACATTCTTTGACATAAAAATGGGCACTTGAGCTCTGACTGAAAAGACAGTAAAGATGAAAAAAACAAACTGATTTTTGATGTATCTTATTATTAAAATTCTATATGAAAGGACTATAAAACTCTATTAAACCATAAAATATTTTCAATGATGCCTTTTGAATGTCACTTTATTTTAAAGCCTTTGTGTATTAAATAAATATAGCCTCTCATTAAACATAACTTTCACAAAATATGCAGAGAATTATAATCACAATTTTCTTTTAAAAACTCAATCATTTTCAAAAGTCAATCAAGAAATACCTAGTTACTTTATGCATATAACAAAACAAAATATATATAAATTGTTGAAAGGAAAACTAATTTGCCCTGTAAACTTTCACCCAAACCAAAATAAAACATTCCAAAAAAGAAATAACTGTTGTTGTTATGTGCCGTTGAGTTGAACCTGACTCATAGCGACCCCTCCTTGGGTTTCCAAGGCAGTATGGCTACAGAAGTAGATTGCCCCATCTGCCTTCTGAGGAGCGGCTGGTGGGTTTGAACCAACCAAAAGCCTTCTGGTTAGCGTCAAGTGCCTTGGGCACTACGCTACGAGAGCTCCCAAAGAAATAACTAGGTATTTTAATTCATCATTGGTGTGTATGACCAAAAAAGGTTTGTTTTTTTAACCTTATATTGTGATTTGAGTGAAAGTTTATACATCAAATTTATATTCATTCAACAATTCATATACATTTTGTTTTGTGATGTTGATTGTAATCTCCACAATGTAACAGTACCCTTCCCACCTCCTTGCTATGTTTATCATTTCCATTTGTCCTTCCCTCCTGCCTCTCCTTATCTTCTGAGCTTTGCCCCTAGGCAAATGCTGCCCTTTTGATCTTGTATGGTTGATTTTACTGAAGAGTATGTATGTCCTTGGTGTTGTTATTCACCATACAGGCCTGTCCATTGTTTGGCTGAGAGTTGAACCACAGGGATGAGTTCAGTTCCAGGCTTGATGGATGTCTAGGGGCCATAGTCTTAAGGGTTCCACCAGTTTATATCAGACCAGTAAGCCTGGTCTTTACTATTTTGAGTTTTGTTCCACATTTTTTTCCTACTCTATCCAGGACTTTCTACTGTGATCCCTTTCAGAGAAATAAGCAGTGGTAGGCAGATACCATCTAGTTCTTCCTGTCTCAGGGTCATGGAGGTGGGGATTTGCATGCTCCATTAATCCTTTGTACTAATTGTTTTCACGTGTCTTTGATTTTCTTCATTCTTCTTTGCTCTGGATGGGGAGAAAGCAATAGTCTCATCTTAGATGGCTATTCATAAGCTTTCAAGACCCTAACATATTTACGGACTATGTTATATCAAATGACTTTGATGTCCCCCAAGACTACAGTCTTGAGCTCTCAGGCCCAGTGACTCATTCCCTCAAGGTGTTTGGTTATGACTAAGAAGTTTTTGTAATTTTGCCCCCTGTATGCTCTACTATGGGACCTCTGGTGGTGTAGTGCCTAAGACATATGACTGCTAACCAGAGGGCTGGTGGTTCAAATCCACCAGCCACTCCTTGGGAGGAAGATTGGGCAATCTACTTCCATAGAGATACCACCTCAGAAACCCAAAGAGGAGTTGCTATGAGTTGAAAACAACAGCAGTGAGTTTGTTTTTTTGGTTTTGTATACTCTACTATATTCAAAGGAAGGTTGGGCAATCCTACTTCCGTAGTGATACTGCCTCGGAAACCCAAGGAGGGGTCGCTATGAGTCGGGGCCGACTCCACGGCAAACAACAACAACAACAACAACACTATATTCAAAGGAGCTCTGGTAGCATATTGCCTAGGGCACGTGACTGCTAACCAGAAGGCTAGCACTTCAAACCCACCAGCCACTCTTCGGAAGGAAGGTTGGGCGATCTATGGTTGTTGTGATACCACGTTGGAAACCCAAGGAGGGGTCACTATGAGTCGGTTCCGACTTGATGGCACGTAACAACAACAACTTTGTTGTTGTTGTTGTTATTCGCCATCGAGTCGGCCCTGACCCATAGCAACCCCTCCTTGAGTTCCCGAGGCAGTATCACTACAGAAGTAAGATTGCCCAACCTTCTATATTCATGGATATACTGCAGCATATGTAAATACATATGTATCAATATCCTCTGTCAAACCTATATGTATTCATGGAGTATAGTCCCATTACCCTTCTCACACTTGTTCAGCTTGTGTGTCTATGTATTCACTCACAGATGATTGTTATCCTTGCTATTGCAGGACTGTGTATGCAATAGTATTTCCCCTTGTTGCCCTTAACAATTGTACTCCTCCCAGTGTCCTCCTTTGCCGTAATCAGTTTGTGCTGCCCTTATTTTATATTGCCTTTTCCTTCACCCAAGCTAACATGTGTTTACCCTCCAGCTATTGATTTGTCCTCCCTTCATCTCTCAACCCTCTTAACCCTCAAGAATGTTTCTTTCTGTAGCTAAATCTTACCTTGACTTTTTACAGTAGTAAGTCTCAGTAAAGACCACTTTACAGTAGTGGTCTCATACAGTATTTTTCCTTTTGTGACTCACTAATTTCACTCAGCATAATATTCTCTAGGTCCATCCAAGTTATGAGTTATTTTGCAGACTTATCATTATTCTTTAACGTTGCACAGTAATTCATCGTGTGTATGTACCACAGTTGGTTTATTTATTCATTTGTTGATGGGCACATAGGTTGTTTCCATCTCTTTGCTGTTGTGAATAATGCTGCAATGAACATGGATGTGCATATATCTGTTCGTGACACAGCTCTTATTTCTCCAGGATACATACTGAGTAGTGGTATTGTTGAATCATATAGTATTTCTATTTCCAAATTTTTAAGGAAGCACCATACCGTTTTCCACAGTGATTGTACCATTTTACAGTCCCACAAGCAGTGTACATTGGTTCTATTTTTTCTGCATCCTTGCCAGCATTTGCTGTTTTCTGTTTTTTAACTTTGCTGTTATGAAATGATAGCTTATTGTTGTTTCAATTTGTGTCTCTCTAATAGCTAATGATCACAAGAATTTCTTCATGGGTTTGTTGGCCACCTAAATGTTCTCTTTGGTTAAGTGTCTGTGCATGGCCTCTGCCCATTTTTTAATTGGATTATTTGTCTTTTTGTGGTTGAAGTGTTGAAAGTTTCTATAATTTTAGAGATTAGACCCTTGTCCAATACATCATTGCCATTTATTTCTCTCCAATCTGTAAATTTTCTTTTTTACTCTTTTGGCATAGTCTTTTGATGCACATAAACATTTCATTTTTAGGAGGTTCCTGTCATCCAGTTTGTTTTCTTGTATGTGTGCGCTTTTAGTTATGTTTGTTAGTTTATTTATGCCATCTATTAAGGCCCCTAAATTTGCCCTTATTTTTTCTTTGATAATCTGTACATTTAGATCTTTGATCCATCCTGGGTTAGTTTTTGCATGTAGTGTGAGATTTGGATCCTGTTTCATTTTTTTGCAAATGGATATCCAGTTCTCCCAGCATTATTTGTTAAAGAAACTATCTTCCCTATTTAATAGGTTTCAGCCATTTGTCAAAGATCACCTGCCCATAACTGGATGCATTTACTTCTAGGTTCTCAATTCTGTTCCATTGGTCCACGTGTCTATCATTGTATCAATATCAGGCTGTTTTGACTACCATGGCTGTGCAGTAGATTTTGAGATGGAGAAGTATGAGGCCTTCTACTTTGTTCTTCTTCTTTAGTAGTGCTTTGCTTATCCAGGATCTCTTTCTTTTCCATATAAAGTTGGCGATTAGTTTTTTCCATCTCTTTGAAGAATATGAAATATGGATCGGGACTGCATTGTATCTGTACATCACTTTGGGTAGTACTGATATCTCTACAACGTGAAGTCTTCCTATCCACAAGCATGGGCTACTCCATTTATGAAAGTCTCTTTTGGTTTCTTATGGTAGTGTTTTTCCTTACTTTTTTTTTTTTAATTGTGATTTGGGTGAAAGTTTACAGAGCAAATTCATTTTCCATTCAACAGTTCATACACATTTTGTTTCATGACATTGATTGCAATCCCCACGTTGTAAAAGCTCTCTTCCCACTTCCTCCCTGTGGTTACCTCTTCCCTGTGTCCTTCTTTCCTATACATTCCTGCACTTTGAACTATCTCATTGTGCAAATGCTGCTCTTCTGATCTCCCATGGTTGATTGTTCTAAGGTGTATATCTACCTGGTGTAATTGTACACCTTGTAGGCCTGTCTATTGCTTGGCTGGAAGCCACAGGAGTGAGTCTAATTCCAGGCCCAAAGGTTGACTAGGGGCCATAATCTCAGGGATTTCACTAGTCTCTATCAGACCAGTAACCCTGGTCATTTTATGATTCTGAGTTTTGTTCCACATTTTTCGTCCACTTGTCAAGGACCTCCTATAATAATCTCTTTCCAAGTAGTTGACAGTAGTAGCTGGGCACTATCTAATTCTTCTGGTCTCAGGATCATGGAGGCTGAGCTTCTCATGGTCCACTAGGCCTTGGACTAATTATGGTAGTGTTTTGTTTTTCAGTTTTATTGTGATTTGGGTGAAAGTTTACAGAGCAAATTCATCTTCCATACAGCACTTCATATTCATTTTGTCTCATGACATTGACTGTAATCT
>NW_006921687.1:8235882-8237037 GCF_000298275.1 Orycteropus afer afer | reverse complement strand
CCAGCCTTCTGGTTAGCAGTCAAGTGCCTTAGGCACTACACTACCAGAGCTCCCTTTCAGCTCCTATGCCTGTCTTTTGTTTGGCTAGAAGCCACGGGAGTGGGATCAATTCTAGACCTGAAAAGCAGCTAGGGACCTAGTCTCAGGAGTACCACCAGGCTCTATCAAACCAGCAAACCTGACTACTTATTATTTTTTTAAAATGATTTTGACTTTTGTTCTACATTGTTCTCTCACTCTGTCCAGGATCTCCTACATAGATCCCCATCTGAGTGGTTGACAGTGGTAGCCAGGCACCATCTAGTTTTTCTGGTCTTGTAGTCATATAGGCTGAGGATCTCATGGTGTACCCTTGGACTAATTGTTCCCATGTGTCTTTGGTTTTCTTCATTCTTCTTTGCTCTGGATGAGGAGAGACCCATTGTTGTATCTAGATGGTCACTTGCAAGCTTTTAAGATCCCAATTACTACTCACCAAAGTAGGATGTAGAACAATGTTTTTGTGTTATGCCAATTGAGCTTGATGTCCCCTGTGACAATTATGGTAGTGTTTTGTAGGTCTTTTGTATCTCTGGGTAGAGTTATTCCTAAGTACTTCATCTTTTGTGTGGCTATTGTAAATCATATTGCTTTCATGATTTGTATTTCAGAGTTCTGTTTGTTAGTGTAAGGGAATCCAACTAATTTTTGTACCACACCACATTGCTGAATCCTTGTATTAGTTCTAGTAGTTTTTTTGTTGAGTCTCTGGGATTTTCTATGTATAGGATGATGCCATTTCAAATAGAGGTTTTTTTTGTTTTTTTCCTTTGTCAATTTGGATATCTTTTATTTTCCTTTCTTGTCTTATTGCTCTGGGTAGGACTTCCAGTATGATATTGAACAGGAGTGGTGATAAAGGCATCCTTGTCTGGTTCTCATTCACAAGAGAAATGTTTTTATTCTCTTTTGAGGATAATGTTGGTCATTGGATTTGTACTTCCCTTAATTATGTTGAGGAATTTCCCTTCCATTCCTACTTTGCTAAGCAATTTTATCAAGAATAAGTGTTTGGAAGATGGCAGACTAGGCAGAAGGACTGCACAGACCCTCTTCAACAAAGAAAAGGGAAACCAATTAACACAGACACAGAAGATAATCTTGGACCCCTGAGCC
>NW_006921687.1:8220066-8227266 GCF_000298275.1 Orycteropus afer afer | reverse complement strand
TAATTATGACCTCAATAAAAAAAGTATTAAAATAATAAAATATACACAGACAAAAAAAAAAGAGTAAGTGTTTGATTTTGTCAAAATACTTTTTCTGCATCAATTTATATTATTATGTGGTTCTTTTCCTTTGCTTAATTTATGTGGTGGGTTACAGTGACTGTTTTCTAATGTTGAACCATCCTTTCATATGGTATGAATCCCACTTGGTCATAATGATTTATTTTTTTGATATGTTGTTGGATTCTATTGGCTAGAATATTGTTGAGAATTTTTGCCTCGATATTCAGGGATATTGGTCTATAATTTTTTCAGTTGTGTCTTTACCTGGCTTTGGTATCAGGTTTCTGCTTGCTTTGTAGAAGGAGTTCAGGAGTATTCCATCCTTTCCTATATTCTGGAATAATTTGAGTAGAATTAGTGCCAGCTCTTCTCTGAATATTTGGCAGAATTTGCCAGTGAAGCTATTGAGGGCAGGACTTATTTGTTGTTGGAATGACAAAAAGATTTCACATTGGCACAATGATCAGCTGGAAACTTGGTGGCTATAATACATGCAGAAGAGATCCCTGTCTAATAGTCTTTTTTTTTTTTTTTTTTTTTTATCTCCTTAAATCCGGACTTGCTCTACCACATCTCTAGTCCACCATTGTCCCCTATCATGCATCCAGAAAGATTTTTCTGGAACATAAAACATTCTAGTGACTTCCTTGCTTAACATCTTCAAATTTTTTCCATCAAATTCAGAATAAAATCTAAACACCTTACAAGATCCTTCATGATCTGGCTCTGGTCCTGTTTCCGTTCTCCTATCTTTATTTTTTTTCCTCTGGAGGGCAGAAACTTTATAACAGTTTTTATTTTTGTGCCCCAACACCTAGAACTAGCATATACTGGCTCTTAATATTCCAAAAAGGATGAGATGATGAATGGATGGATAGATGACCTTATGTGATGACCTTTAGTGATGGTGCACTAATAATTTAAAAGGGTTGAAATAATATATACGAAGATGACTATATGGTTCTGGACAGGATCCTGGGAAATTTTATGTACTTGCATTATTAAGTTTAAATAACATTTTAGTTGAGAGCAAGGGCACTGAATTATTATTTGTTTGAAATTTCCTATAGTGTCCTATATACAATAATTCCTCAAAAAAATATATATTGACAAATTGAATCTCGCTCATGTTTCTTACACATCCTTTTCCTATCCTCTCTAGAAAGACAATCAATTTATTGAGGCTGGTTCATGTATGGCACTTCCCCAACTGGATGAACAGTAACTGTCAGGAACAGTAACATGATAACACATAACTGATTTTATGGTGCCCAAACAACAATGCCACAAGCATTCAGAGAAAGATGCATCAGACCATCAGAAAGAACTTCATAGAAAGGGTGAAATCTGACCTGAGTCCTGCGGGAAGAGAAAGGTTTAAATGGGAGGGAAGTGTGCATTTCCCAAAAGACAAGTGCTTGAGCAGATAGGAGCATTAAAGGCAGGGACAAGAACAAAAGTAATTCAATTTCTGTTGCTATATCCTTTATGTTAAACATTAGTATAATAGGATTACGTATTCCTTCTGCCCCACAATTTCACTCTAATTTTATCACCGTTCTAAACTAATTGAAAATATATTCTAGCCCTTCACTGAGCCACAGTACTAATTGGTAGTGCCATTAGCATCAGGGCTTCCTTGGAAGTAATTACTTCTATCCACACTTTGGCTTCTTTACTGAAATGGGGGAATGTGAACAACCATTTCTGGAATGCTTTAACAAGGGTGAGAACATATGCTTTCATCTGGAACACTGACTTCAGGAATCATCAACCACTTGGAAGCAGTCATGCATGAAAATAATTATTTCTGTTCAAAACGAATAACCAGAATCGGTTTCCAGGATTTTATTTTGACAATATCGATGACACTCTCTGAGGATACTTTTGGTAAATGTTAGTTTCTGTGCTGTGGTTTCTCACCCTACAAAGCCTTTCTCTTCACCATCACCTCTTTTTGAGTTTTGTTGTTGTTGTTATTGCTTTGTTGTTGTTTTGCATTGTGACCAGAAAAGAAACGAGTGAGAGAAAAGAAATGGGCTTTATTATATGTAATGTGGGAAGACAGCTATGATGAAAGAAAATAAACTGTTAGCAGATGTGTCATCCACCCCTACCACACTCCCACTCCCATGTTTCCCACAAATAATAAAATGCACAATTATACCTGAGGCCATCTTGGGTTTTATGAGGCAGGTATGCTGGAGAATTAGGGGCAAACAATTAGTGAGCAGGAGGCCAAATGCCCCAAAATAGATATAAAGTGAACACTTGGGATTATCCTGGAGACCTCTTGGTTTTAGAACAACCCTACAGGATCCGCTACACATACCGATCATCCCAACACTGAGGGGCTCTTTTCCATGATGGGCTTGGTGATGCTTCATCCTTGGCCCTGGTTCTGCACCAGCCACCCTCATTTTCATACTTAAGAGGTTCCTGCAAGACATTGTTGCTGCTTACCTTATGGGGATTCTTTCTCCTTCTAGAACAGCGTGTTAAGCTGCCATATGCAATTCCTTTTAGTATCTCACCTTTGTGCCCCTATATAAGTCTCTTCTGCCTCTGCTCTCCAGCCCCAGACATATTGTGCCGAAAGACTGTGGTTCAGAGAGCTACTATTGCTTCCAGTGCTGCCACTCTTTGTCCTTTTCAAAAACTTCTCCCTCATTATATACCTCCAACAACTCCCTAGTCCTAGCCTTAGATACAGCCCGTCATGCACTCAAGCCCGGACATAAAGCAAAGCATTTTTAACACCGTAGGAAAGAGGCAATAGAAAATAGCATTATGACTAGGAAAAGATCACAGACTCTTACATTAAATCTTCCCCCAAGTTCTGTCTCCACAGAGAAGCCTTCCTTGCCTGCAGCCCCCTCTCTCTCCCCTAATTCTTCACCTCACACAGCACTTCACTAAGAGTATGAGTATGCTGCTCCTTTTTCCTCTGCTGAACTGGAAGTTCCCTGGGCGTAAGCTGATGTTGTGGTTGTTGTTTCCTATCCCTATAGTGCTTGAATCTATGGTGATTACCTGTTTATAACAGATATAAAATGACCCTCAATTAGATATTAGTTACTGTGAGGGAACACAGAGATACATTCACTCAACAAGTATTTTTTGAGATGATATTATGTCCAAGACAGTGTGCCCAACACTGTGAAAGCCTGGCCTCCTGTAGCTTTGTCCAGTGAGGGAGACATCACACAAAGGCACAATATGCAGAGTGATGAAACTGCCTTAGAGAAGTACAGAATATCAGATTGAGTTTATAATGGAGTGATCTTACTTACTTTGAGAGGACATGGTCTTTACTTCTTTTGAGGGGGATGATTGATTGACTGATCGATTGATTTTTGCAGTGTTCCCTTTCCCTCCCCTCTCACCTCTGGTAATCCACAAAGAAAGTTTCCTTTACTTTGGCACTGTATGAATTTACTAAATCGAGAGTGACAGAATGAATATAACCAAATAACCAAACTCACTGCCATCCAGTCATTTTCCAACTCATAGCAACACCTTCTTGGGTTTCCGAGATGGTATCTCTATGGAAGTAGATTGCCCAACCTTCCTTCTGAGGAGTGGCTGGTGGGTTTGAACCGCCAGCCCTCTGGTTAATATAACCAAGTGGAGAGGAAATGCTGTATAAGGAATCGCCCAACAAACACAATAAGCTTTTCTGTTAAATAAATCCATATGAAATACTAAAGAGAAAAACAACTAATCATAATCAATGAAAATCATAAAAGTAAATAATTGTTGAAGTAACTTTAGCAATTATCCAAATGAGTGTTCTTAACATTTCAGCCCCACCCTTTACTTTGATAAGCAAACAAATATTACAAACAATTACTGTAAGACCCTCTGAAGTACAGGGGCACCATGATAAGGACTCCTGATCTAAAAGCATTTGGCTCACAAAACTTTTAGATATATGACATAATATAGAGTCAAAATACACTGGAATTTTCCAATCAGAGCTACAGCATAGCTGGAATAGCAGATCAATTGAAAAACTTTAATTTGTTCAATAAATTCCAAAGACCAGATACTTTCCTTGGAAAAAACAATCCAGAGTCCAAACATAAATCCAGAATGTATTTTCCTAAGAATTGTTTTTTGGGATATGCATAAAAGAAGAAAAAGTACTTATTATAAGAGACAAATCCAAGATGTTTGGAACCTTTGCAAATCAAATCAGCATCTTAAATAGGGGTGAAATAAAAATAAAATGTTACTGTAGTTTTCTTCTGAGTAAAATGAGCAATTTTATTTCTCTTGTAAACATGGGAATAAAAGAAAGTTCTGTTTTTGCCAACAGCACATCCTTTCAGACTTGTTCCAGAACTACGAAAAGAACCAGCAAGGAAGGATGCTGAGAAAGTACAGAAAAGCAAAATGAGGAAGACAGGAAGCCATAGCTTTCATTTATTTTTATACAACATCACAAATAATATAAATACCCCATCTATAAACAAAGTGTGAAGTTCCAATTTTTGAGAAAACTTTTAGAGTTTAGGGACATTATTTTATTGTGTGGTTTTAAGAACATGAGCTATAGCGTCAAAAGTCTCTGGACTCAAATGAATCTGAATCCTTTTCTAACTGATTGCCCTTGAGCCTACAGGTTTAAGCTTTTGGAGCCTGTTTTCTTCTCTGTAAAGTGGGGGAAATAATAATAATACCCTCATGGGGATGTGTGAATAAGATAATCCATGTAAAATATTTAGCACAATACTTGGCACATTAAGAAAAAAGCAGTGAAATAAAGTTAAGTGTATATATATATATATAACAAAATAAAAAAGGACTGTGGAAAGAAAATGAGGGGGTAAAAAATCTCCACATTGAACACAGTTGAGTAAAAACAGAATGATATGTATCCATGTCCAAGTGCCATCTTTTAAAATACTTTTAAGATACAATATATCAGCATCAAAAGATCTGAGGCAAAGAAAATTTCACAGACCTCCAAAAGAAAGAGACAAAATATGGAAAAGAAATCAGAGAAATTCCTTTGCCCCCTTAGCTGGGCTTTCTCTCCTTTCTCTGCCCTTCTTTCAAAAATCAAATCCCAGATAAAAATGGAGCCAATCATAATTGTGTGACACTCTTCCAGTTCTATGTTTGCTTTACAAACTTTGCTGTGAAATTTAAAAATGTTTTTATGCCTCCATTTTGAAAAAATACTTTTAACAATTTAACTATTAATGCCTTTGGTATTGATGTGTCAGACAGCTTTCTCAGGGTTTCTCTGATATTATGCATAGAAAACTCACTAAAAACATAAAATGCTATCCAAGTACCTCACTATCATATGAAAATATATATGAAAAATATTATACATAGAAAGATAGGCAACTCAAAGCATGAAGTAAGTGATCTTGAAGAATATAAACCAGTTGCCATCTTATTGACTCTGACTCATGGCAACCCCATATGTTTCAGAGTAGACCTGTGGTTTGTGGGGTTTTCAATGGCTGATTTTTCAAAAGTGTATCTGCAGGCCTTTCTTCAGAGATGCCTCTGGGTAGACCTGAAACTTCAACCTTTACATTAGCAGCCAAGTACATTAACATTTGCCAACCCCCTAGGATTTCTGAACAAGCTTGAACTACTTAATTTGCTAAGAGAAGTACCAAACTGTAGAGTATGATCATCCAAAAGGAAACTGTTCTAGCATCTTTGGCCCAAACAGGATAGGCCCCTCACTGTTCCAATGTGCCCAAATATACTTTCTCCCTCTTCAGAAAAGCAAAAAGAGTTTACAGTTGACTTCGGTTCCCACCAATACTACTACTGAACGGCAGTCTTTAATCAAGCAGATGCCACATTTACTGGTTTTGAGACTGAGCTACACAAGATGCAACCTGTTCTACCTTGCCATGGTCTGCAGAAAATCTTCAGGCTTGTTAGGACACAGCAGATCCCTTGTAAATCACTTTGGCTCCCCATCACATGCCAGTTAGTCTAAGGGCTTCTGTTTCTCTGCAGCCACTGGCACCTTGTTCCTATTCCAGAGCTCTCCCAAGAACCACATGACTAAGAAACCAAGGGATGCTGAAGCCCAAAGTTTGCCATCAGCCTGGACCTCAAATGTCCTTGGCAAAACCTACGTGCAACCTTAAAAGACCATTTCCAGAGATGGAAACATAAAACTTAAATATTTCACAAGGTAAGAAGGGAAAGTATTAACATGGGAACTAGTTTTATGTGATGATTTGGAGGATAGGAAGAAAGAAGGTACATTTAAGATAAACAGATAATTTCTTTGCAGTTCAAAAATGTTTCATTAGAACCATGCTTTACTATTTCTTCAAACCTATTTAAATGTTCTTCATTGTCCTACATATTCTGATGCCAAAAAATGAACTAGGATATTGGTGAGTTGTTTTTTTTTTTTTTTTTTAACTCAAGCTATAAACTGCAAATGAGACTGTATGGCTAACAAGGCTAAAATGAGGTCAGGCTAATGGAGGAGTTGGAGGAGACATGGGAAATGCTTAAGGATTTGAGGGCCATAGGCAGAGCTCGAAATGTGTGCACTTGGCAAAATGCTCCCAAAACCACTTAACAAAGCTGTTCTGTATCCACTGCTTTGTTTCAGAGCCTCTACTCACGAGACTCCATTCTTAAACGTATCACAAACTTCCCTGGGAGGGAAAAAATCACTACATAGAAAAGACCATTCATTGTACAATACGCAAAAATAGTGCTTTGTGTGCCAACTGCCTTTTACGTAAAAATGAATAAACTAAGTTAACCAGGTTAACTCTAAAAGATAAAAAATTTAGCTTACATGCTCAGCCTCATTGTTGTTAGGTGCCACAGAGGCAGCTCTGACTCATAGCAACTTCATGTATGTTGCTGTTGTTGTTGTTAGGTACCGTCGAGTCATTTCTGATTCATAGCGACCCCATGCACAGCAGAACGAAACACTGCCCGATCCCGCACCAGCTCCACGATCCCTGCTATACTTGAGCCCATCATCGCAGCCACCATGTCAATCCATCTCATCAAAGGCCTTCCTCTCTTTCGTCGACCCTCCACCTTACCAAGCATGACATCCTTCTCCAGGGAATGGTCCCTTCTGACAACATGACCAAAGTAGGTGAGACAAAGTCTGGCCATTCTCGC
>NW_006921687.1:8215723-8217211 GCF_000298275.1 Orycteropus afer afer | reverse complement strand
GGCCTCTTCCTTCTTCCTAGTCTGTCTCAGTCTGTAAGCTGGGCTGATACCTGTGCACTATGTGCATCCTGCTGGGTTTGAAACACCAGTGGCTCAGCCTCAAAACTGACATCAACACGTCACCACGGTAAGACAAACCGACAGATAAGTTTGTCTCCCTGTTGGAAACCTCTCCTACCACCCTTACCTAGGTCCCTGCAGCTGATTACTCCTCTGTCTGGGTTACTGGCTTTTTATCCCCTTTCTCCCACTTTCCTGCCCTGCTTTTTGAGTGCGCTTGAGTTCTCTCTCTTCACCTGGATCCCTGCGGCTGACTGCTCCTCTGTCTGGGTTCCTGGCTTTTAATCCCCTTTCTCCTGCTCTCTTACCCTGCTGCTTTGGGTGTGCCTCAGTTCCCTTTAATCCTCTTTCTCCCGCTCTCCCACCTTGCTGCTCTGGGAGTGCCTGAGTTCTCTCTCTTCACCTGGATCCCTGCGGCTGACTGCTCCTCTGTCTGGGTTCCTGGCTTTTAATCTCCTTTCTCCTGCTTTCCCACCCTGCTGCTTTGGGCATGCCTGAGTCCCCTCTCCTCACCTGGATCCCTGCAGATGTATAGCAGAACACAACACTGCCTAGTCTTTCACCATCCTCACAATCATTGCTGTTTGAGCCCATTGTTGCAGCAATTGTGTCAATTCATCTCATTGAGGGTCTTTGTCTTTTTCACTGATTTTCTACTTTACCAAGAATGATATTCCTCTCCAGGGACTTTTCTCTCCTGGTGACATGTCCAAAGTACAAGAATTAAGTTTCACCATTCTCACTTCTAAGAAGCATTCTTCTTCTTCTTCTTCTTTTAATTGACAAGTATGAATTTATTTAATTTTTATTGCGAATTGGGTGAAAATTTACAGAGCAAATTTGTTTTCCATACAGTAGTTCATACACTGTCTCATAACATTGACTGCAATTCCCCATAATGTAACAGCTGTCTTCCCACTTACTCCCCATAGTTATCTCTTCCCTGTGCCCTCTCCTCTCATGCACTCCTGTCCCCCAAGCTGTTTCCCTGTATATACACTGCCCATCTGTTCTCCCATGATGGATCACTCCAAGTAGTGTATCTCACCTGATGTAGTGTATCTACCATATGCCCGTCTATTGTTTGGAATGGAAGCCACAGGAGTGAGTGCAATTCCAAACCTGAAAGGACTATAGCCTCAGGGGGTCTCACCAGGCTCTATCAGACCAGCAAACCTGGTCTTTTTTTCCAGGCATCTTTGGTTTTCCTCATTCTTCTTTGCTCTGGATGAGGAGAGACCCATAGTGGCATCTACATGGCCACTTGCAAGCTTTTAAGATCTCAGTTCCTCCTCACCAAAGTAGGATGTGGAACAATTTTTTGTGTAATATGTTATGCCAATTGAGCTTGATGTCCCTTGCATCCATAGTTTTGAGCCCACAGGTCTAACTACTTGTTTAAGGAGCATTCTTTTTTTCTTTTTCTTT
>NW_006921687.1:8212291-8214288 GCF_000298275.1 Orycteropus afer afer | reverse complement strand
ATGCTTCCATAGCTGGGTTGGTTTCTGGGTTATATCATCATGTGTGTTAATGGTCACTGGTTGGCTGTTGTTGCTTCTCTGTCCAAACGACTCCCTTTAGCATTTCTTGTAAGGTTGGTCTGGTTTAAACAAATTCCCTTAATTTCTGTTTATCTGGAATTGTCCTAATTTCACCATCATATTTGAGGTACAATTTTGCTGCATACATAATTCTTGGTTGGAAATTTTTCTCTTTCAGGGTTTTATATATACTATTCCATCATCTTCTCACCTACATGGTTTCTGCCAAGAAATCTGAGCTTAGTCTTATTGGTTGTCCCTTGTAGGTAACTTTATGTTTTTCCTATGCTGCTCTCATGATTCTTTCTTTGTTTTTGGTTTTGGTGAGTTTGATGATGATATGTCTTGGTGATTTTCTTTTGGGGTCTGTACTGTTTGGCATTCATTGGACTTCCTGAATTGATATATTCTCGTCTTTCATCATACCGGGAAAATTCTCTTCCAACACATCTTCGACAATTTTCTCTGTGGTTTTATTTGTCTCTTCCTGTTCTGGAATTCGGATTACATGCAAGTTATTCCTTTTGATGGTATCCCACATGAACCTTAGGCTTTCTTCATTTTGTTTTGATCTTTTTTCTGATTTATCCCTTTCCAAAGAGGTGTTCAGGTATTTGCCTTCAATCTCACTAATTCCATCTTCCATTGATTCATTTCTGCTCTTTGCCCATTCAATGTGTTATCTATTTCTGAAAATTTAATATTAATCTTCTGGATTTCTGTGTGTAGATTTTGTATCATTTCTAATTTTTCATTTATTTTGACTTTTTTTTTTCTTGTATTATCTTTTGAAACTTTTGTAGGGTTTTCTCTGTATTTTTCCCAACTTTGTCAGTGTTTTCTTTGATCTGTCTCTCAATTCAGTGAAGATACCTAAATATAATTCTTTTGAATTCCTTGTCAGGGAGTTCCAATACTGTGTCTTCCTCAGGGATGTTTTTTGGGTCTGTATCCTGGTCCCTTGTTTCTCCTGCTATATCTTGCTTCTTTGTGTGGACTGTGACACTCTGTTGTGTCTGAGGCATTGTGACATTTTTGTGTTTTTATTAAATTGGTGATTGTTTGTTTGAGTGACTTGGCCACATTTTTCGTTTTCTTTGTTTTATTTGTATGTTACCTACACAAGCAGGGTACTGTACTGTGCTCCTCTATTCACTGATTGACAGAACTTATACACTCACCACCTGTCTCCTTTCCTATTGTCAGCCTCTTGTATGTCCCTGCCAACCCTGTCAAACAGAGCCTATTCTTCCAAACTAAACTCACTGCCATTCAGTCAGATTCAACTCATAGTGACCCCTCCTTGAGTTTCCGACGCAGTATCACTATGGAAGTAGATTGCCCAACCTTCCTTCCAAGGAGTGGCTAGGGGTTTGAACTGCCAGCCTTCTGGTTAGCAAATGCCTTAGGTTATTCTTAGGTTTCTAGAAGCCAAATGTGAATGCTGTCACTTTAAAATCCAAAATGGTTGCCACTTGTAAAGATTCAAAATGGCTATGCCCTCAGTCACTTTAAATATCCAAAATGGCTGCGCTTATAAACCTTTAAAATGGTTGCATCCTTGATCACTTTAAATATCCAAAATGGTCGCTGCTTGTAAACATTTAAAATGGCTACACCCTCAGTCACTTTAAATACCCAAAATGGCCACCACTTATAAACATTCAAAATGGCTGCAGCCTCGATCACTTTAAATATCCAAGATGGCTGCCATGTGTAAACACTCAAAATGGCTGTGCCCTCCGAACAGCGAAAAGTCAATAGCTCAGGTTGTCTCCCTCCTTACTGTTTCCCTTCCTAGTCATAGGCCACCAGAGCAGTTGTCCCTGCAGCCCTTGCTGACCAGGGCTGATCTTTAGGTCAATTCTCAGGTCCCAACACCACTTGGAAATATTCAGGCTGTTGGTCCCATCAGAGTAGCTGACAGTCCACAGCTC
>NW_006921687.1:8209630-8210951 GCF_000298275.1 Orycteropus afer afer | reverse complement strand
TGTTAATGAGTCTTCCTCCAATCCTGATGCTGTATTCTTCTTCATACAGTCCAGCTTCTTAGATTATTTGTTCAGCATAGAGAGTGAATAAGTGTGGTGAAAGGATATAACCATGATACACAACTCTCCTGATTTTAAACCATGGAGTATGCCCCTGTTCTGTTCAAATTACTTCCTCTTGGTTTATGTATAGGTTCTGCATGAGCACAGTTAAGTGTTTTGGAATTCCCATTCTTCACAATGTTATCTATAATTTGTTATGATCCACATAGTCACATGCCTTTGCATAGTCAATAAAACACAGATAAATATCTTTCTGGTATTCTTTGCTTTCAGCCAAGATCTATTTGGCCTCAGCAATGATATCCCTAGTTCCACGTGCTCAGCCATAACCATTACTCTTCTCCCTACCTTAGTTCCTCTTGTTTAATAACAGTGCTAGTTTTCCACACCCAATGAGGACAAAAACAGAAAGTTCAAGTGGGCAGACTCTGGGTATGATATGCTCGTGGTTCAAATGTCAGACAGAGAATAGGGGTCTAGATCTGAGCTCTTTAAATTGGAGCTCCTATACCCAAGGCCACACACAGACTTTTCAGAGTATTGTTTCCTTACACTCATTTGCCTGCAGAGGACTACAGTCCAAGTATCACACTGTATCTCCTTCAAATAGCTATTCCTAACACTTTATGAAAGAACACAAACTTCTCCTTTAACTAGAGTATCACAAATGTCCACTATCCTAGGTGGTGCAAGTCTTCTGAAGGCATCAGAGGTATAATTTGAAAGTAGGTATAGTAGTTGCAAAGGAAAATGACTAGAAAGACTGAGCAAAAAACTTTTTGAAAATCTGGTGTCTCCAAACCATTGCTTTTAATAAAACAGAATGAGTCATTTACTGAAAGATAATTAAAAGTATTTGCTGAAAAATTGGTAAGGGATTTTTTGGCATGGAACTCAAATTGAGTGATTTTACTGTATAAAGGCAGGGTTGGAAGGAGTCTATTCCCATCTACTGCTTTATGCAAAACTGTTTCTCTGTGAAGTGTCACAATGGAAGTAGGGATAGCACTGATACTAAACTCATTCTAGCAATAAATTATATTCATCATCCATATCCAACAAAATTTTACTTTCAGTGTATAACAACTATCAACACCAAAATAATAGCAAACATACATGTGGCACACTGACTATGTGCTCACCTGCTAAACAAAAGTTTAGCAGTTTGAATCTACTAGCTGCTCCAGGGATAAAAGATCCGGCAATCTGCTCACGTAAATATTACAACCTAGTTTTGTGGGTTTTTTTTTTTTTTTTT
>NW_006921687.1:8205406-8208880 GCF_000298275.1 Orycteropus afer afer | reverse complement strand
GAGTAGAACCACTCCACAGGGTTTTGTTTGTGGTTTGTTTTTAATCTCAAATCCATCCTGCTATGCATTCATATATTTCCCAATTTATTTTTTAAGTTTCATTGAGGTATAATTTATATTCTATAAAATTGCCCATTTTAGGCACATAGCCCAGGAATTACTAATAAATTTATAACAATTCTACAATCATCTTCACAATTCAGTTTTAAAACATTTCCATCACTACAAAAACTTCCCCCAAGCAGTTTGCAATCAATCAATTCTCTGTCTTTCCAGCAGCCCCTGGCAACCACTTACCTGCTTTCTTTATGGTTGTGCCTTTTCTAGAATTTTCATGTAAACTGAGTAACATTCATGTAAACATCTATTATGTTGCCTTGTGTCTGGCTTCTTTCACTCTGTTTTTAAAATCTTCATACATGCTATTGCATGTATCAGTGGTTCATAGCATTTTATTGCTGAATAGTACTCCTTCGTATGGATATTTCATATTTTGTGTATCAATTCACCAGTTGATGGACATTAGGATTATTTCTAGTTTTGGGCAGGAAACAATGAATAATGACATATTCAAATAATGAATAAAAAACATCGTATGCAAGTCTTTATGTGGACGTATGTTTCTATTTCTCTTTGGTAGATATCTAGAAATGAAATTGCTGGGCTGAATGGTAAATTCAAGTTTAACTTTTTAAAGAACTGCCTGTTTCCCAAAGTGACAGCACCATTTTACATTCCCACTAGCAATGAGAGTTTTTTTACATCCTCCTCAACATTTAGTATGTTGTTGTTGTTAGGTGCAGTGGAGTTGTCTCTGACTCATAGTGACCCTATGTACAACAGAGTGAAACACTGCCCAGTCCTGTGCCAGCCTCACGATCCTTGCTATACCTGAGCCCATCGGTGCAGCCACTGTGTCAATTCATCTTGTTGAGGGCTGTCTCCTTTTTCGTTGACCCTCCACTTTACCAAATATGATATCCTTCTCCAGGGAATGGTCCCTCCTGACAATATGACCAAAGTAGGTGAGACGAAGTCTGGTCATTCTCACTTCCAAGGAGGATACAAGTTGCACTTCTTCCAGGACAGATTTATTAGTTCTTTTAACAATCCATGGTACTTTCAGTATTCTTTGCCAGCACCACAACTCAAAAGTAGAGACTTTTAAAGTTTAATCATTCTAATAGTGTGAAGGAGCTCTTATGGTGTAATGCCCAATGGTATGTAGTAGTATTTCATTGTGCTGTACTTTATAGTTCTCTAAGGAGCTCTGGTAGCATAGTGGCTAAGACACTTGCCTGCTAACCAGACGGCTGGCGGTTCAAACCCACCAGCCACTCCTCGGAAGGAAGGTTGGGCAATCCTACTTCCGTAGTGATACTGCCTCGGAAACCCAAGGAGGGGTCGCTATGAGTCGGGGCCGACTCGACGGCACATAACAACAACATAACAACAACAATGTCTAATAATGCTAAGAATTTTTTCATGCACTTATCAGCCAATCATATATTTTCCTCAATATATTATAACCTTTGGCCTGTTTTTTATTTAGATTTTTGTTGTAAGCATTCTTTCAAACTCACTGCTGTGGAGTCGGATCCAACTCATAGCAACCCCTCCTTGGGTTTCCAAGGCAGTATCTCTACGGAAGTAGATTTCCCAACCTTCCTTCCAAGGAGTAGCTGGTGGGTTTGAACCGCCAGCCTCCTGGTCAGCAGTCAGATACCTTAGGCAGTGCCTTATCAAATATATAATTTGAAAATATTTTCTCCCAATCTTTGACTTGTTTTTTATTTTCTTAACGTTGTCTTTTAAAGAGCAATAGGTTTTCATTTTGATGAATTCCAATGTATCATTTTTTTTATTTTATGGATGAAGCTTTTGATAGTCTATCTAAGAATTCTTGGCATGCTCAAGGTCAAGATATTTTCTCTTAGGTTCCTTCTATAAGATTTAGAGTTTCAGATTTTCTTTTCCAGACTATGATCTATTTTGCATTATTTTTTGTGTGTGTGTGAAATAATCCAAGGAAATATCTAAGTTCTTTTTTCATTGGTGTTATAGAGTAAGTTTTAATATCAAGTAGCATAAGCCTTTGTCTTTTCTTCTTTTTCAACAGTATTTTGACTATTTTAGGTCCTGTTTATTTCCATTAAAATGGTAGGGTTAAGTTATCAATTTCTACAAAAAGTCCTGCTGTGCTTTTGATAGGTATTACATGGAATTTATAAACACTGGTGGGAGAATCACTACATTCACACTATAGAATCATCCAATTTATGAGCATGGTATATTCCTCTATTATTTAAGTATTCTTTAGTTGCTGTCAGCAATGTTTTATAATATTTCTACGCAAAAACAAAATGCTGGAAAATTTAATTTTTAATAATATCATTTATAATAGCATCAGATGTATATGTAATATAGGAACAAAAGTCCTTTTTGGAGATAATTACAGAACATTTTGTAGTATTCAGGTTTAAGTAATTTGGAAAATATACCACATTCACAGGTAGAAAGACTTACTATCTTATAGAAAATGAGCCTCCCAAAATTGATCTATAAATTTAATAAAATTCTAATAAAAAACCTTACACATTTGGAATAGTAAACACCCAAGGATTGCCAGGTACCTATATTTAAAATAAACTAGGCAAGAATACCTATCATAATAAAAATTGAGAAATATTATAAGGTTATAATAATTAAAACCATGTGATATTAGCACAAAAAGTGAAAACAGGCCCATAGATATATGGAAATTTCATTAGTGAAAGGCTGGATTTTATTTTTATAGATTATACTGTGATAATTTGTTTTTCATGCAGTAAAAGAATAACTGCATGCCCAGCCGACTATACACACAGAAATAATCAATTATAAATTATTTAAAGACTTAAAACTGGAAAAAAAACTTTGAAATTTCTGAAAAAAATTATATAGGAGAATATCTTCATTACTTTGGAATGAAAAAGGTTTTCTTAAATAAGGCATAGTAAATGCAAACCATGGAGGAAGAGAGTGATAAATTCTAATACATTAAAATTAATAACCTAATAGAAAAATGGGCAAAGACTGAAACAGGCACTTCACAGAAAAGAAAATACAAACGGTCAATAATAGACAGATGGAAATATGCTGAATCTCGTTAGTGTTCGTGGAAAAACAAATTTAAAACCGCAATGACATACCATTTCAGGCACACCAAATTGACCATAATTTTAAAGCTTGAAAATATCAAGGATTGGCAAGGACATGGATTAGTTGGATCACATATACTCTACTTATGGGAATGCACATTAGCAAAATGACCCTGAATAAAAATTTGACTTATTTAATAATGTTGATATTATCCATGCCCTACAATGCAGAAATGTCAATCCTCAGAATATTAACTAGAGGAAGTCTTGTGCATTTACAATAATAAGCATGTAAAAATTTTGGTAACAGGACTGTTTATGGTAAAAAAAAAAA